>NC_056572.1:2552588-2667588 GCF_018340385.1 Cyprinus carpio
CTCCTCTCCTCCAGTTGGTGTCTATTCTGTGTTGTCTAATGTAGGCACTCTTCCAGGGACTGTGTGTGAACCCTGGCTTGATCACCTTCTTTCTCCTTATGTACAAGGGCTCGTCAATACCTGCAGAACAGATGTGACATTAATGATTCAATGCATATGATTCTTCTCTGAGGCAGCTGTTCAATATACATGTGCATGCATTTCCAAAGCCACAGAGTTTGTGGAAAGCAGTGAAGTCACCTTCTTCTTTGCATTTCTCCCTCCAGAGCAGGTTGTCCTCTGCTAGGATGCGCCAGTAACGACACGTCTGAGCCGCCTGGAGCAGATCCTTTGGCTCCAGAAATGACAACACGTGTAAGGCCAACTACAACACAAGACAGACAGAACAACAATCAGAGATCAGGAGAGCATGAGGGAGGCGAAGAGACCTTACAGGAAGAGGAAGAGCTACAACAGGATAAATATTTCCGCCAAAATGTATTTATTGTATTTATTATTTTAACACCTCGTCAGCAGCAAGGTTATCTTCATGGCTACAGCTGAATAAATAACAAAAGTCATACAATTAACAAGAAGCTATATAAAGACATGTAAGAGTAATACTAGACCAAAAAAAAAAAAATGTAAAAAGGTGAAACTTTTTTAAATCCCCCAAAATGTTAAATAGTGAAACAAATAAATACATGTAAATAATTAATAATAATAATATTAAAATAATGAGAAATAATAATAATAATTATTATTATTACTATAGGATAGGATTTTAGGTAAAAACATATGAAATTATGAAAGTCTGATAGAAGTGGCTAAACAGAATATTGGGTAAATGAAACTAATTTGAATTAAGTATGTTCTTAAATGATATTTCAATTTATATAAAATTTATTAAATTTATAATTTATACATTTTTTGATAAAAAAAAAAAAAACATTTAAAAAAATATATCAAAATGATATATAAAAAGCACTTTTTAATTTTAATAATCTAATTAATAATATAACAAAATAAATTACAAACTAATACCTAAACTATCACCAGCCCCCATTTATTAAATAAAATTTTTTTTTATTATTTTTGGAAAAGAAAAATGAAAAAAAAAAAAAAAAAAAAAACTGTAAGAAGTTATTTTTTTATTTATTTAACCCTATTACGGTTATTTTTTCTATGATCCGGTTTTCAAGTGCACTGCAATTTTGCAACGAGCTGAGGGAAGACAGATCATGTCCAAACAGTTCCACCATTCCTGGTGTGATCCTACATGATTCCACAGTGTACAGTATTAGCCTAGAGGAGCTTCTTCCACAATCTGAGACAGACAGACACACCCTGAACAGCACCGCACTGACACAGAAGAAAAACAGCCTGATGGGGAGGAGAGGGAGAAGAGATGACAGGTGATGGAGAACAAGAAAGACACGCTGAACCAGTGACGGGAAGAAGAGAGGATGAAAGGAAGAGAGAGCAGAGAAACGACGGAGACGAGGTGCCAGGGTAGATTCCTCTCTGTATTCCTGAAAAGAAGCTGAGAGAGTTGTAACATCTCTCTGAAGAGGTGTAAGAGAGGACATGCCTGTCAGCGGCACTCCGGCACTTACTACGCTCTAAAACCACCGTCAGACATCACAGCCATAAAGTGCAAGACTGTGCAAAAAAATAAAAATAAATAAAAAAAAAAATGGAGAGAAATTAAAAAGTCTGTTTAGAGCTCACGCTTCAGTAGTTTCACTGATGTGATTCATTGGGAAATTTATAATGTTTCGGGAAAAATGTTTTTTTTTTTTTTTTGAAGGTTTATTCCTAAACCTAACCTACGAATGATATTCTACAAAGTCATCCAAATTAGCCAAAACGTAACAGCTAGAAACAGCTACAAGAGTGTGTTGGACTGACGAATATAGAGTTCGACATCTTTTCCTATTCATTTTCCATTTTATTTTTTAACAAAGTATTACATATAAGCCATAAAAAAAAGCAACCAGCTACAAGGTGAATCACAACATCACAAATTTTGTGGGAAATGTAAAAAACTAAAGTAGAAGAGTGTACTTAACGGCTTTAATGAGTCCATCAAAATAATCTAAATGAAATGGATAATTATACAGATTATAAACATAAAACAATTAGTGCCGTCAAATGACTAATCGCGATTAATCGCATCTGAAATAAACGTTTTTGTTTTCATTATATATGTATGTGTACTGTGTATATTTATTATTTATATATAAATACAGCCACATACAGTATATATTTTGAAAATACTTTCATATTCATATTCTTGTATTATATATTAAGTATATAAACATAACATTTTTCTTAAAAGTATACATGCATGTGTTTGTATATATATATATATACATAATAAATATACACAGCACACACACACACACACATATATATATATTATGTAAAGAAAAACTTTTATTTTGGATGCGATTAATCACGATTAATCATTTGACCGCAATAAAGACAATACATTATATATCTGTTCTTGCGTGATTTTCTTGTCGCACTTCTCATGCTTGTCATGAATTTGGTGCTGAATCATGGGTAATGGTGTTTTTCCACTAGGAACTCCACTGTTACTGTTCCACTGTTATTTCCAAGGTTGATACAGCACTTTCGAGGATGAAATAAGTGCCCGAGTTTGCTAAGTTAGTGGCATCAAAACTTTAATCAGCGTTTCTGCAAATTTCTCAACACAGAGATGAGTGTGTGAGTGCTTTACCTCTCTGGGCAGGAGCGAGATGAAGTCTCTCTGAAACTGTGGCTCGATCACCTGCATCATGTGCTTCACCTGCGTGGGCTCACAGCGGTCAATCAACTCATCCAGCGCCAGCAGCTTCTCTGGACCACTCCAGCTCTGTAACAAACAGACAGAGCCATCCATTTACACTTACAGCTTTAGATTTACATTTCAGTTCGGGCTGGCGATGCTTTTTCACTAGCAAACCGTCCCCTGAAATAGTAACTTCTGGCATGAACATAACCGAGAAGGATCTCGTTAAGTCTTCATGTCTTGGGGCTGTTCCCAGGGTTTGTTCTCCCCATATTACACTGCGGTCAACTTCATCCAGTCGAATAAAATGTTTCGCTGATCTCATGGTGCTCGGAACGTAATTCACTCTCAGTGAGGACATGCTGCACCGGAGAGATTGTGCCAAAGTCATTCCGCTAAGAAGCGCATCAAATAAGAGAGGAGGATTGCTCAGGGATGTTTATGATGGAGGAGGGATGTACAGAAGAGGACTATGGGGAGGTAAAGCACCATAATTTACTGCTCAAGCTCGGCGTTGTTGTCACAGACTGGTTTATGTCTATAAGTGTATAACCGCCTGTTTTAACAGCTCAAAATAATGGGATTTCAATAAACAGCTGAGGGAAAATCACATTAAAATGTTCAATTATGTTGGTTCTTTAATTGAAGCAAACTAATTAAACTAAGCCTGAGATAAACAAACATTATTTTTCAAAGTTTTAAAAAATCCTTCTTACAAAGAGCAAGTTTAGAATATAGCTGCAAGCAGCGATGACGGGCCCAAGTCAATATTAATCGTAGTTCATTTTAAGTTCAAAACTTACTAGCATTATATATTAATATAGTATATTGTTTTTTTGTTAGTTCATGCAAGTTAATGCATTAACTGATGTTTACAAATGAGACCTTATTGTAAAGCGCTACCAAAACTTTTAATGATCTATAAGCATTTATAAAAATTATTAAGCATTTGTGAAATAATTATATTAAACTATATTACCAGTGCACACAAACAGCTGTTTGCCACCAGAGAGGGTTACTCTAGAATATCAAGAGAGTGAAACACATATACACACACTTTCAATTACCTATAAGAACTTTAAAATGATTTTAATTATTTAAAAGCATTTGCAAAATAAATGACACATAAATAACACATCCTTGCTGAATAAAAGTATTTCTTTCTTTCAAAAAAAGAAAGAAAAAAAATTGGTGACAAACTTTTAAATGAAATACATTGTTACAAAATATTTCTATTTTTAATAAATGCTGTTCTTTTTAACCTTTTATTCATCAAACAATGCTGACAAAGCATCACTGGTAAGCATAAATCATAATATTAGAATGATTTCTGAAGGATCATGTGACACTGAGTAATGATGCTGAAAATTCAGCTTTGATCACAGAAATAAATTACATTTTAAAATGTATTTGAAAAAATATTTTAAATTGTTATAATATTTCACAATATTACTGTTGTTTTTTATTATTTGATTGCAGAATTGATTTGCATTTTAATATTTTTTTGAAACATTAAGAATCTAAAAACTTTTGAACGACACTGTGCCTTTAATTTCCTTTAAATCCCATTTTTAACATTCACTGCCAGGACTCTATGTATACAAATACGACAAGGTTGCAATTCTAGCGCCAGATTTCAACCCTGAACAGACAGAACTGCCACTAAGATACATCTCCACAGGCTTAGAATGCAGAAATGAGACATTTAATGTGAATCCCGTAAGCGATACAGAAACAGTGACGCTGCTGACTCACAGGGATGCAGGGTGTCATTTACACCTCCAGAAATAAGCCTCGCAATAACTCAGGACACAAAGCAAGCAACTCATCAAGCACTGACTGAGCAAATAAACAAAACCCTTTCTGAACCCACTGCGTAATGGTGCAGACAGACCACAACTGAGAGGATGTTATACATGCTGCTTCTGTCCCGAGATGCCATCGAACAAACCGGCCTTTGACGTCATGAAGGATTACGTGCACATTCTCACCGCATGTTTAATAAAGGATAAATCTAGCATGACTCTCCACATTAGTTAGGAAGACACAAGAACACATCTTTATGCATTAGATGAAAGCTTCTTCAGCCTTTCAGTCAACACAGGTATCTGCTGTTTCATGCCAGAGCAGCTTCGTTAAGCACAAGGACCGATCAAGCCTGTAATTACCTGCAAGGCACAGCAAACACTGACTGAGGTGGAGCCTCTGCTCTCTGTCGAGGCTTGAACTGTTGTTGTAGTAAGATGCATATGACAAGGATCTAGATAGATGCAAACCTGTTGCATAATGGCCGCATGTGCTTAAATATGTAGCATAGATTCAGTCAAATCTACCAGAAGTAATCAATGCATTAAAACCAGACTGCAGCAAACGCCGTGTTCCTTAGAAGACCCTGCACAAAAAATAGATTTCATGGCCACCAATTTGAGATATCGTGGCTGTCCCAAACTGAATTAATTTATGGCCACATTTTATTATATCATTCCCTTGTTTTAGTTTAATCATGGTTACATTGTACCAATTTGTTTCCTTGTTTTACTTCAGCTGACATGCAGAGAAAAAAAAACAAAATATCATGGGCATGATTTGAGAATCTGTTCCCACAAGGGAAGTGCGATATTGACAAAAAATAATATCTTGATATTTTTTGTGATTTCTTTTTTTTCTCGATAATGGATAACTGTACCTGTGTTAATGAGCGATTCATTGAATCATTCATTCAAACGATTTGTTCAAAATGACTGATTCATTTAGAAACGAAGCAAGTGACTCTGATACAAACGATTCATTCAAAAACAGATTCATTTAGAAACTAAACGAGTGTTGCTCAGAGACGCACAAATGTTCTGATCCGGCTTTGCTTGGAACTTTTTCACTGGCGAAACAGAAAAAACAGACAGAATGTAACTCACTCAATATTAACTTCCTGTTCGTTGAACGGTTGTATAAAATCAATATCACATTTGTGATCGTGCTCATATGCTGATATTCAGGAAAAAGGCACTCTTGCTTGTGTGATATTACTCAACTATATCAAATATTATTTTATTCGTTTTAGTAAAATCGTGGTCATGTTGTACTAACTGTTTCATCAAAATGAAGAAACAAATAAATAAGTAATTTTTCTCTGCATGTGATGCATAGGGCTCTGTAGCAATGTGAGGCTAAGGGTTAATAATAAAAATAAGTATTGCTAATATAATATGTACATATTATTACAGTTTTTTTTTTAACTTACATATGCCTAGAGAGACTGTGTTAGTGATTCTACCATGATTATGTACTAGCTGTGACCGTGCACCTGGTTAGCTTCATCTGTCCGGTCTGAGCTCAGCTGTTTGGTTGAACTGACCTGAAAGGTGTGGAGCCACTCCTGCAGGCCTGTGGGGGGCTGGATGGACGTGATGCGCCGTCTCTGCCCATTGACTCGAAAGTCCCGAAACGTAGTGGGGGTGGCTGGGAACGGCAGTCCTGTGGGACTGGAGGATGAAAGGAGACAAAAAGTAATGAGACAAAGTAAGATTTAAAACACATTCTGGTGCACAATTTATAATAAGTGACTCTGACAGGAGACATCTGTGTTGTAGTAATTCAAGAATATGGAAAGGCCAGTGCAAGCCTGCAGTTTATGGAAGATTTCAAACAAAATGGGTTGAAAATGAAATTCTGAGGCTTTGTTTCAGAACAACAGTTTGAGAATTACAGCCAAAACCAAAAGTGGTGAGTAGGACTGAATGGGTGCCAGATGAACATGACCATTTACCTCAACCTCAGAACTCAATCAGTCATTAAGCATGATTTTATACAGCCACCTGCTCCAAATCAATTCATTCAGATGTTTCATTCATGGAAACCCCTTTCTGTTTCCATGTAAAACATGCTCAAAATGCATGCAAACGATTAAGAACTGAAGCACATTCCCTTTTCCACTTGTGGTGAGGAAGGGCACAGAGAGTTGTCCCATGTCAGCAGTCCTTACAGTCTCCGGTGCCCTAAACTAACACCGAAAACACAATTCAGCACTCCTTCCTTGCATTCTGCTTATCTACGGATACCTTCTCCGGTGCAAGAAACCAGCAGATGAGGAGGAGAGAGGGAAGAGTGCAGGCGAGCACGCAGTGAGGTCCATTTCATAATGGATTCATATTTAATGGGATCTGAGACCAAGATGCTTCAATTACCCAGCACACAACTGCTGCCTGGTTGCTCGTGTACTGTTCTAATATAAACCACAAGAACACCTGCGCCTTGACAATGAGGCATGAACACTGGTCAGAGCTGACGGCTGAGCTTGTGTTTGCAGACTAAGGAAACTCTCGGGAGGTGATTGCACAGTGACGGTGTATCATTTCTGAACCATTAGCTGCACCAAAATAAGCTAGATGTGCATTTTTTGGGGTGTATATTTGAGGTGTTGTTATATTATCATAACAACAAAAGTGTTTAAGTTTCAGGATGAGCTTTGCAGTGTGAAGGTGGCTAGATTATTAGATGGATGCACAAAAGAAAAGACCAATCATAATTCTGTGTGCAAATAAATGTTAAAAATGTCATCAAATTTGGGATTTAGGTAAAGAAAAGAAAAAAAGGATTTATGAATAAAGCTACATTTTCATCCCATGTGTTCAAATAGTTTCTGTGGAAATTTATGTAAAACTGGGAAAGCAGTTGCATCCCTTTTAGAATGAAATACTTGTGGTTTAAAGCTCATGGACAAAACACTCTGATGAAGGTTGTGTTTGTTAGCAATTGAGGGCAGATTCCTCATGTCTGTGTGTCAGACCACAGGGGGTCACCGTAGCCAAACATCTGAGCAAATTATTCTAATCACATGACATTTTTTATGCACTTGAAGGAATCAATTCTGTATGTTTCTCTAATATTTAATTGCCATGTGTTACTTTAATTTTTTTCCCCCACCTCACTTTTTATTAGCATCCAGTACTTTTTATGTGATATCCTAAAATTTGCATAAAGATATGTGGATGGAAACCAGGCTAATGGGGATTATTCTTCAAAAGTTTGGGATCGGTAAGACTTTTTAAATATTGTAAGAAAACAAAATATCATGTTCATAAAGTTTGCATTTATTTAATCAAAAACAGTTAAAAACAGTAATATTCTGAAATATTACCACAATTCAACATAACTATTTTAATATCCTACTTTAAACTGTGATTTATTTCTAAAACTGAATTACTCCGGTCTTCAGTGTCACATGATCTTCAGAAATCATTCTAATATGCTGATTTGCTGCAATATTTTCAATATTTAAAAAAAGGGTTGTGCTGCACGTTTTTTTTTTCTTTTCTTTGATGCAGGCCTCGTTAATGAATAAAATATTGAAAAGAACTTTCGATAACACTTTAGTTTAGAGACCAATTCTCACTGTTAACTAATTTTTTATTAGCATGCATACCAGAAAAATTGAAAATTAGCATGCATATGCAAATATAGCCTTATGAGCATATTTTAGATCACTTAATCCACACCATTCCAAAATGTAACAACTACCTTACTAACTATTAATAAGCAGTACATTAGGACTTTATTGAGGCAGAAGTTGTTATTAATACTAAGAATTGGACCTTAAAAAAAGTGTGACCGAACTTTATTTTATAACATTAAAAATGTCTCTACTGTCACTTGCAATCAATTTAATGCATCCTGGTATTATTATTATTTTTTAATTACATTTAATTAAATTATTAAAAATCTTACAAGTTCTCTAATAAATAAAATAATAATATTTAAATAAATATAATCTTTACTAATAAAGAAAACTCATGAAGAGGAATGTGTCATACAAAAACATCCACGTCTACCTGTTACTGTACTCTCAGGTAGATGTGCACATAAAATGCAATGCAACATGGGCTTAACATCTTGCTAGCTTCAGGTCAGGTGGCAGGAGCTTTACCTTGGACAGGGCTTTTTTCCTGAAGGGAAAGATCGAACCTCGGTGCCATGGTCCAACTTCCTCTTCATCTGCAACAAAGAGCAGGTGGAGCGCTGGTTAGTTTGGGTTCGTAGAGGACATGACAATAATGACCAGCCACATAAACAACCAGCGAAGCAGCTTCACAGTAAACGTTCAACGTCCACCGGTGTTCGTTCCTGTGTTAAGAGGTGTGTGTGTGTGTGTGTTGTGCTAATCCCTCATCAACAAATGTAGGCCAGAGGAAGGAAGGTCATGTGCACTTTACAGTGACACAGCACAGAAAAGATAAAGTCTGACAGCTGATGCTTGTTATGTGAGTCTTCAAAGAGGTGTATGGCATAAACACACACACACACACACACACACACACCTCAGAGGAGTTGGAAACGGGGGCACACACAAACACACATCTGTGTGGGCATGACAGGCACTGTGCGTTCACAACAGCTTAAATTTATATGGGCATAATGGAAATAAAAGAGCAACCCTATATGCTCGACTGTCTCTTTCTCGGTCACTAACCCCCTGCACAGGCTGAAACGGCTCTGGTTCTGCTGCATAGTTGGTGCCTGGCTACGGAGCATCTACTCTGGAAAAACAAGGGTTCAGTGTCCTCAACACAATGAGCTCCTAAAGCACATCTGAATTAAACTATTTTAGGAGAGAACAGGGCTGCCAGTGAATCTGTGCAGTTCACTTTCAGGAGGAGCTCAGCGATAGACTCCAAGTTATGAATCATTGTGCTGTGCCAAGGGTTTGTGAGTCATTAAGGATGCGAGCAGAAATTGTGAGTGACGAGTAAAGACTTTCACTACTGAAACACGCTCATGCTGTTTACAGTGTAGTCACGTATCATGCCACTGGTACACAACAGGTCTGAAATGATATCCGAATCACAATGACATTGAGCCTGTAAGCAACATTCAGTGGTTATTAGTACTATATAGTGCTATAGTACTATAAAAAAAGACTAATCTCATATAATCTCTAAAAAAGATTTAAGATTAAAAAAGGGTACACTGAATCAGCCACCAGAATACTGGCAAGCTTTGGCAGCAATTAATCGTTTTATACATATACATTTTTAGATATTTAATACATATATTCAGCACGGATGCATTACAAAAAAAAGGTACAAAAGCTGTCACTGGGGCGGTACCTTTTCAAAAGACACCTTTGTATCTAAGGAGTCCATATTGGTACCATAAAGGTATATATGAGTACCTAAAGTGTACATATTAGTACCTGAAAGGTACAAAAGTGTACCTTTTGAAAAGGTACCACACCCCAGTCACAGCTTTTGTACCTTTTTTTCTGAGAGTGCATCTTTCTGTTGAACTTTAGAATCTTTGGAAAATAAAAAAATAAAAAAAAGATAAATAAATAAAGTATCAGGTTTCCCTGAAAAATATTAAGCTGGAAACTGAAATAATGACTTGAAAATTCAGCTTTGCCATCACAAGAATACATCACATTTAAAATAAAATGTAATCTTCAGCAAATCTCAAAATGAATATTATTTTTTCATACTGCATTACAAGTGATCTGATTATTTGCATCGCCTGTAGCATTTTAAAACTGATTCTATAGTGCTTTATTAAAAAAATAATAATAATTCAATGTCCTATTTATGCATTAACCCCTTCCACGCCAGCTCTGTTTATTTTGCAGGACAGCTTGACAAGCATCAGTGGAGCTAGTGATCTCAATGCGAAGGTAGTCAAACAGACAGGACAGGCAGGGAGTGTGTATACACATAAATGAAGAGAAGATGGTAAAAAGATGGCATGACACCGAAGACGTCTGAAAGTGATCCTGTGTGTGTCCAAGAGTGTTAAGACTCTCCACACGTAACAGAACACACAGAGAACGCCACACTTGCTAGTCAGCCAAACCTGTCTAGACTACTTGGTGAAAAGCACTTAACACAAAACCGTGTGAATGAAGTAAAAGCACTCGTTTGCTTAGTTATACATTTATTTGAGCGAGTGGATCAGACTGTCGCTTCTCTCTCGGGTTCACAGCGAGAGCCATCTGATTTTAGATGAGTCACTGTGTAATCATTCTCCGTGTCTGACACCACCGAGCAAAAACGGCTCGGTCTGTGGTTAACAGGAATGCTTCACTGTGCGGTCCTGGCAAATAACACATATTAGTCAATAAACCCTGTGATTTATGAATGGAGAAACTTGCTATTCATTTCAGAAAATTCTTAGATTGGTCACGACTGCGCATTTAGCTGAACTTTGTGCATTTTAGACTATTTAAGTGTGCCGTACTTCATAAATAAAACCCTGAAAGTCATGGAAGTTTAACTGCGAGAAATCAAAGGCTGAGTAGAGTGGGATAAGCTCTCACGAGCTCATGATTTTGCCTAACGTCAGATATTCTTAATGAGCTTTGTATTCGTAACCAAACAATTAACGAGATTGCCTGGAGCATCCGTCAACGTCACTGTACTTCAGTCGATGCTGTTCTGATCGGAGGACACCCTGAAAACTGCAGTGACTGCGAGCGTCTGATAAGCTCTTAATGCTCGTTTCACTCAGTTTCGGGACGGACCTGGCATCAAAAGCAATGACACAGTGACCCAATCACTGTAGGGTGGCACGCTGCCGCCAGCCAGCGGAGGAAACACCCTTCAACAGGCAGATGCTTTACCACTCCGACACTAAATCATTCACATATCACAACACTGACGCTCTAGGATCGCCCAGATATCCTTTCTGCTGCATATCAGCTGCAAAGCACAAATTAATATTACCAACAGGTTTGCTCGGGAAGATGAGAATCAAATATGATTTCACCTGCACATCAAAAACATGCGATCAAATAAATTAGCTTTACAAGTAAAGAAGAATGCAGTGATGCTGAGATGTATAGGGGACGGAGTATGTATGATGTGGATATGAGTATTGCAGTGTGTGTGTGTGTGTGTGTGTGTGTGTGTGTGTGTGTTAGGATGGGCAGATGGTGGAGAAATAGTGATGGAGCATGTTCTCCAAACCCACCCCATAATCAAGTGCATCGCATCATTTTCAACATCTGAGCTTCTTGTCAAGGAGACTCAAAGTAACGTTAGGTGAATGAATATCGCGGAAGGTGATTCTCTCAGTCAGCTGGAGATTTTTCCGCAGTGGCCGGTATTTCACCGACGCACCCTTCAGAACGCGACGCGACAAATCCGAACGCCGGCGTTATAATCAACCAAGATGTGTGCATTACACAGGCGCGCGTCGCATTTGAATATTACACATCGCGCTGTGCAGCGCACTCCGCTTCTTTGATTGATAATGGGCGCGTTCCTGTCGCGTCGCGTCCGCGCTGATGGGTTTTGACGCGAGGCGCACGGCCGTATCGATATAAACGCCGCAGTGCATCAGACACGAATAACAGCGTTTACTCACTTTATAGAAGATCATCTTTATAGTGCCGTAGAAACCCATGGTGAAGACGATAATCCGGGTGCGAGTCACTGAGAGGCGGTGAAGAGTTTATGGAACTATATCTGCGTGATGAGGGCTCTATTAATCCCGGATAGATCCGACAGGGACATACTCATCCACGGACGGATGCATGTGAAGCCGAACGGAGGAATCCAGCGACTCGCCGTCTGTCTCATTGAGCGTCCTCTGAGCGGACTGACTGAGCGAACACACGAGAGAGAGAGAGAGAGAGAGAGAGAGAGAGAGAGAGACCCTGCCCTCTTCAGAACCTCCCCTCTTCCTGGGAGAAAAAAAAAAACAAAAAACCTGGACTTTCTATTACTTATTTAAGTGTTTATTTAATTATTTTTTTTTTAAATATTATATTCTTTCTGTTTTTAATAAATGCTGTTCTTTTTAACTTTATTCATCAAATAATCCTGAAAAAAAAGTAGCACAGGTTCCAAAAAAAATAAAAAAAAATAAAAATATATTTATATATATATATATATATATATATATATATATATATATATATATATATATATATATATATATATATATATATATATATATATATATTCCCCAGCAACGTTTCCAACATTGATAATAAATCATCATATTAAAATTATTTCTGAAGGATCATGTGACACTGAAGACTGGAGTAAAGATGCTGAAAATACAGCTTTGAAATCACAGGAATAAATTATATTTTAAAGTATATTAAAATAGAAAACCATCATTTTAAATTGCAATATTTCACAATTTTACTGTTTTTACTGTATTTCTGATCAAATAAATGCAGCCTTGATGAGAAGAAACTTCTTTAAAACTACAAATCTTACTGATCCCAAACTTTTGAATAGCAGTGTGTGTGTGTGTATATATATAAAGTAATTATTGGTCTGGTAATGATTAATAGTCTAGTCTTATTATATAAAAATGCTACAGTTAAGAACTGTGGTACACCTTTATAAGGGCACTTTTGCAGTAGCTCTTCAGCATCACTGCTGAAGAGTAATTAGCTGGCGAAGTAGACTTACTGTAGAGTTAACAAAACTTATCATGAGAACAGTAATGTTTGAAGCAGATGTCATAACAAATCTCAGCAGGCTGGGAAGATTTTAAAACGAGCATTTATAACGACTTTATTGATAACTGTATATTATTGCTGCTTCTGAACTACACTGACATGAGATTCAAATCGAAATTAATTTATTGCATGAGAAGACGAGAGACTGCAGAGCTGTCAAGGGGAGAGAGAAAGAATTAAAAATCCCCGCGTCCTGATCAACTTGGTGTTTATTTTGTGATAATGACTAGCTGACGGTACACTGTTCTGCTCATTACACGGCTGCTTAAATAAATGGACATAAAATATTGATTTGAGTTGAAATTAATTTATTTGCTTACTCGTAGAGACAGAACACAAGCTCTGCTATGCAAGACACAGATTTCCCAATTGAGCGGGTCAGTTACACAGCGCTGTCATTATTCAGAATATCTGACCTCTGGATTCTAATTGAGAAAATGGGAATCAAGTATTCCAGGGAGCATGCAATAATTGTGTTACATTATTAGCAAAACAAAAATGGACAGAAATGAATTGCTGGCCCTCAGGAGGATGCACTGGGATCACACAAAGGGATCAGATGACAGGTTTTCTGCAGATGAGGAAGTGAACAGTGAACGGGGCAGAGCAGGCTGCTAGAGGACGAAAGTGGAGAGCCTGAGATTATATTCAACCGAAACCAGGCGGTTCCTGAAGACGACTGCTGGCCCCTCCTCTCGTTAGTTCCTTCAGACTGAGCAGGTGGTATTTGGCACTCGTTCGTCCAAGTGTACACAGACATGTTGCAAAAAAGCCTAACTTAAATGTATTTAAAACAATATATATATATACACTGAGGTACACAGAAGTGTGCTGTTTAGTGTGCAGTGGAGTAAAACCACAACCAGAACAAATAATTCATGCAAATACACTGAAATAACTGTTAAAAACAAGCAGTAAACACTTTAGTTTAGGGAGCAATTCTCACTATTAACTAGCTGCTTATTAACATGCATATAACTAGCATATTGCCAGTTTATTAATACTTATAAAGCACATTTGAATGCCTTATTCTGCATGAGCTTATTTTAGATCCCTACCTGGTACCTAAACTTAAATACTAATTTACTAACGATTAATAAGCTGCACAATAAGAGTTTAGTGAGGCAAAAGTCAGTAAATAGTACTTAGTGTGACACTTTAGTTCCCTAACCCTAACTAAGAATGAAAAATACTTCTATAGCATTTATTATTCTTAATTTCAACATTCACTAATACATGATTAAAGTCAAAAGTGGCATCTGTTAATGTTTAATGGACCTAACATGAGCTAATTAATGAACCGTAACAAATACTGTAACACTCATTAATTCATTAACTAACATGAACTAATGGAAACTTATTGAAGTGTTACCAAACATTCTGTTTGTCTTCTAACAACTTGTCAATAATCAGATACCCAGCTGTAGCGCTCTCTTGTTTACTCATAAGATTTCTTCATTGTTTTCAAAAGATTGTACTAAAGATAAAGGAAGGTGTCAAATAAAGAGGTGACTGAACGTCATCGGTTTTGTTCCTGTGACTCACTGAACAAGTCCAGACATGTCCCACAGACACCTCAGGGATGTCTAAACTCAACCAGAGTGCCATGAGAAACGTTAAATTGTGTTCTTTAGCTTTCATGACACAAATTCTGATTTCACTTTGTTTAATGACGCATTTCGAACGTATTTAGAATGACTGAAGTTACTTACCTATCAATTATGTTCAATTGAAGTCTAATTACTCATCTTCTTTTAAAATGCAGTTTCAGTAAAAGTCAGCCGATCTAAAACTCATTAGACAACAGACAGATCCGTTGCGTCAACAGACGCACAGAGAACACAAAGTCTCTGAAGCTTAACAGCACACAAACAGCCCGGGTTTCTGTGTCAAGTCTTTAGTTCACCGGTAACAAGCCGTGTCATCCGTCTATCAGCACTGCTGCGCAGTACAGCCTCGTTCAACCAGACAGAAGCTACCATGCTTCAGTCCCAACCATTTCATCACACTGTACCAAAACAGGTTTAGATCAAACTAACCAGCATGTGTGATGAAGACAGACTTAAACAACCTCGAGGGACTCCGGTTGGTGTTACAATGCTCATTAAAGCCTAATCAAGGCAAATTAAAAGCGGGAATGTATCAAGGAAGCGTTAGCAAATGTGATCTCAGCCATTTGCCTGACATTCATTAGAAAGGAAAGAGAACAGGATTAACACGGCATCAACTTGTGAAACAATCAGCATGGATCAAACACCTTCTATTGACCGCCAGGGGACAGGTGCTCCAAATAACACCAAACTGAGTTAAGGCTGCAATCAACCACACTGTTAGTTAAGTTAGCAGTCAGCGTCCTAATCTGTCCCTCTGAGTAAGAGTGATTCTCAGAGAAATACATTTAGGGTACAACATTTGGTAACACTTTATTTTAAGGTGTCCTTGTTACACATTACATGTACTTCTTATTGTAATAATAATTAATTATGCATGATTACATGCAAGTAACCCTAAACCAAACCCTAACCATATAGTAAGTGCATGTAGTTAATTAATATTACTCAGTACTTAAATGTATAATTACACTGTGACAATGACACCTTAAAATAAAGTGTAACCCAACATTGTTGCCTCATCCTGATAATGAAAGCACAGGCGTTCAAAATTGTATCAGTGAATTGTATTTACAATGTGTGTGGTTGCTCAGCATTGCAAGCAGTGGGAAAATGCTCAAAAATAGTAAAGTACTGGCATCGGTAGACTCTTTTTACTGTGAAATCGCTCTCGTGCCCCAGTAAAATATCACTGAACAATCCTTGTATCACTGTGATCGACGTATACCGACCTGAGAATCTATTCTTATAATATTTCAGCAAATGAGTCGTGTTTTCAATCAGCTGTTTAGAATCTGAACAAATTGGGATGTAACGATTAACTTCAAGCCGGTCGAAAATCAATTAAAATGTGTGACGATTCAAATCGGTTGAGATGCCAAACAAACTGAAGTAGAAGTTTATATGAATGTATCTCTGAGTGGAACTGACTGTCTTTAGAAAAGTTTTCATGGTATTTCCTTTTCATCTTGCCTCTGAACAATGCATATTAAAGTTCATAAGCGCAGCGCTGCTTTGTTTACAGCGGTAACTAAGGAAACACTGTAACATTGCTGTTCATAAGCGCCACCTGCTGGCAGAGAGTGAATGTGTTTGTTTGATTTGGGGTTTCAGTTCACAGTTCACTCACTCCGTAGAAACGGGATATTTTAGATAAAGCAAGACGAGCGCTGGATGAGGTGGATATTTACCTACAATCCACTGTAAGAATCAAAACTTGTCTTATTTTAACTTAAATGTCTTCTATAGCTCTCTATAGTGCATGCAGCTTGTGAACAGCAGGAAAAGATGATTTAGATCCAAAACAAAACAAAACTTTGCTCCAGTGCTGATGAAACACCCCTGGTAAGTGCTGGAAAACAAACCTTGTGGGTTTAGATTTGTTGGCACAGGTTCCGTAGATTGTTCTCTTTGCACTTAAAAATATAAATCAATAAAAACAGAGTCTTTCCAGCTGCAGCGATACTGTATTCTTCAGGGAGAGGACCACGCTGAGTTACTGCGACCGAGCGTTAGGGACAAAATTGCACCTGTCAAAAGTTTCCAAGCAATTTGTTGATGAATTGCTAGGAAAAACTCTTCATCTTACAGAGGTTCCAATGAATCTATGTCCTGAAGCCAATGAAACTGGAGAGCGAGTGCGCAGCTTTGAGAAGCCGTTATGACTATCACCTTGGCAACAAGGTCTGTATGAAATGGGGAGGATTGTATCGAGATAAACTTGGGGGATTTCTTAGTGAATCTTTGTAAGTGGTAACACTTATCTCTGTCCTTCATGGATGCTGCATTTTGTCAGAATTAATCTAAAAACACAGGTGCGATGATGACCCTTCTCTCGGCTGTTAGAAAATCACCACGGCAACCCCTAAACAAAGTGGAGCGTGTGTATGTATGTTGGGAGGGTCACTGGGAGTTTGTGTGTATAGAGCGCTTTCTCTCCACAGACAAAAACCCTCCTAAACTTTACACAGCGGATAGGAATGTGTGGCATGTGAGAAGGTCCTGCCCATGTCTTTTGAAGAAACTCTGACCCCCCGGCGTTCACAGTGGAGAATTAACCGGCTGCATGGCGAGAGGTTTTCCCCTGACGCGCGAGCGAAAAAAAGCAGGTGCTTTCCTGGGAACGCTTGGCTCGTAAAGTCCATTTTCTTATCTCCCAATTTCATGGATTTTAGAGCGATATGCATAGATATGCTTAAAGCAACAAGACCTGCCAGACACATGATAGATGGCCCACAACAGCCTTGCATTGTTTTAGCGAAGCAGCAATACAGGTTCCAAGAACATGTTAATTCCTTAAGACACTATCACAAATCAAGCAGGCAAAACGCCAAGAACACGCTGCAAACAGGAGGACAGCTTGTGAAAATGTGTGCATGCTAAAACAGCTAGCAGATGAAGCATCCAATGCCATAATGCTCTTTTTTTGCCTGGATCTATTACACTGAATTAATTTTGAGAGCATAAAGTCAGTCTTTACATCATAATGAGAAATAAGAATTAATACTGAAGTTCTTGAAAAAAAATCCTTATTGGATAGTTTGGCATACACTATTTCTTCTATATATATATCAATCAGGTGCAATGACCAAAGTCATGATAGTCATGATAGAGAGGACCCTTGACGACCCTAATGACTTTGTGTCAAGGTCAACATGTTTCTTAAAATATCAGATAATCTGAAGTGATGACATGGGAGGTCAAGTTGTAAAATGTCAACTCAACATAAAGAAAGATTACTTTTCTAACAACTTGGCACATGCATATTTTAACTAGATTTTACATTTTAAAAGTTTTTTCCTTTTCTTTAATTTTCCATCTTAGACAATTTGTGTCACTAAAGTCAAGAAACTTGCATGAATGAAACATTAAAGTGTTAAAGCATTCCTAAACATCATTTAGACATTGTATATTTGCCCTTTATGAAAAGAAAATGAAGGACAGGCAGTGTCCTCCCTATGAATGGACAACCGGTGCGAAGCGAGAAAGTGCACATTCCAATCAGGCAGATGACATCGAGGTTAATGAATTCGCCTACGGACTGCGATGTCCTACGAAGCACAATGATACCATCTGCTCCTGGCCCGAGCATTTAGCCTCCAACTTGACAATAAGCCCCTGATCCATCACGTTTGATTGGGTCATGACGAATGATGTTCAGGCAGCATCACACATGGCTGGGTGAACGAACGATGAGATGAAAAGATCTACAGTGACAAGGAAGGGTCATTGTCCAATTTAGGAATTGAATAAACAACCAATGCTGGGTAAATGAAACCAGATGTGTGCAAAGCATAGAAGAGCTGAGGGAAATTACTTCTGTGGTTTCAGGAAAAATCAATTAACCTGAGACGGAGATGCAAACGCAAATGCAATATAACAAATATTATTACAAAATATCCTCTAAACAGGGTCAAGATACTGCAAATTCTTACAACTGCTACAATCAGAATGAACACAAACGGGCCTTAGTCTCTTAACTCTTCAGTTCCTTTATGAGAGCCGGGAGAATCTCATCATGGTCTGTTGTAAAGGTTTTTCACAGTGCTTTTAGTATGACACATGCACGCTACATCTATTGCATCTATTATATTTCTAGGGTCATACATGCACATTTATTCTTCATTTGCACCATTTGTTCCCAGAACTTAAGTATACAAGCATACACGCTCACTAACCCTTGCACACTGATCTAATCTCACAATATGACTGTCATAAATTCCTTGCAAACATATTACTGACACATATGTTGGTTATCATGCCGTAAAATCTAAATAGAGATGTTTGTTGGTAGCAACAGAGAGGGGAAGTTTTTTTTTTCTGCTAAACCCCAACGAGTTGTTCCACTTCTGTCATCAACAACAGAGAAGCAGTTATAAAGCAAAATAAATGTCCATTAGTTTGTGAAGGGAGGTTGTGGGCAATCGTTTTGAAACAGCAGGACTTCAACAAACTCCAGGTGTTGTTTGGCAATAAGAGGACTGTATTTTGAGCCGGCGTGTAGTGGTAATGTTGGGTAATTAGTGGAGACAGTGGCTACTGCTTTATTTTTCAAGCTGTTTGTGAAGCTCTCCATGCTTTGAGTTATAGCTTCGTCTTTAAGACAGAGAAAAGAGCCCTAGGCATTACCTTACACTGCAAAAGATTCATTCTAAAGCAGGAGTGTAGAGTCCTAATTATCCTAATCCTAATTAAACACATCTGAAAGAGCTAATCAAGGTCTTCGGGATCACTAGAAACTTTGAGCCAAATGCCTCGGTGCATTTTGGAGCCAAGCTCTTCTGAACACTGGGCTCCAGGAGCAGGATTGGACACCCCTCTTCTAGAGAACCTCAATGTGCTGACCTTATAATAATTCAGTGAGCAGATATGATAAGTTAACCCCTCCCTTGATAGCTTGAAGTGAACCGTAACAGGAGGGCAGCGGTCAGTCCTGCACAACATGAAAGAACAAACTGTTAAATGCTCCACTTTTGACCCTCTGTGTTGCAGTGAAAGACAGGATTCTTCAAAGGTGCAGTGACCTTTAGCAAAGCAGATTCCCACCAAAAGTCTTTGCCCTGATCTGGTTTCAGATGATGATTTTCAGGCCACTGCAAGTGCGTTAAACGTAGGTAACGTGAGGAAAGAGACGCGGAGAGCTAACCTTTTTCCTTTTTGAATGCAGTTTGTTACCAAGTCAAGGACGTGAAAGTTTTACATCTAAGTCAATCTCAGGAAGTCAGAAAGGCAGGTATCTTGTAGCCAGCACAATTAGGGAAGAAATGTCAATGCATGACAGGAAAACCCCACATAATGTGTGAAGTTTGTGCAATGTTTTATCTGAAGACAGTTGCCTAGGGTCTGCTCAGAGCGTGTGCATATGGATTTGTAAACCGATGCAATCTAGTGCCACTGCAGTTGATATTCCAGCTGAAGATTTTATTCCATCTCTCACTCTGAAGAGTCACACGGTGCAGTACTGACCATCTCTGACCATCGTCCTTATTAAAAGAAAGTCAAAAGCTGACCTTTCATGAACTGTTTGTTTTAGTGGTGACACACTTGAGAAGTGAGCATTTTTTAGAGCCTGTGACTGCAACAGTGTGTGTGTGTGTGTGTGTGTGTGTGTGTGTGTGTGTGTGTAAATGAGAGGACAGTCAACTTTGGAGGGTCAGCTAACACTATGTAGAAGATGATGATTACCACTAACAGATAAAAATAGACCCAGATTACAGTCCTGGAGCTCCACTTACAGTGTTTTGTACTCTCATGAATGCATTTAAAACTCAAGAAAGGAGACATGAAGTCTGTGGGGTGAGAGACTTGTGGTCTTGAAACCTCCGAGTGAACAAAAAAACAGGGATGGGAATCTTTAGGGACCTCACGTTCCGATCCAATTTCGATTCTTGGAATCACGATCCAATGCCAAAACATTTTTTTTATTTTTGTATTAAGAGTTTACCGACTTTAATATATCAAATTAATTTACATATTTGTATTAAATTACTCATAGATGTACTTTTAAAAATAGTGGAGTCATGGATTTTATGTGCATTTTTTGTTGTTGTTTGAATATATATATATATATATATATATATATATATATATATATATATATATATATATATATATAGTATTTTATTTATATGTTACATATTATATATTTTTGTTTCATTCTTGATTTGATTTTGTTTTATTCTTGATTTATTCTTGACCTGATTCATGATGCATTGTATAATTGATTTTTTTGTCTCCCACTCCTTAGATGACGTCCATTAGATGTATCCAGAGATGGATATACCTGAGCAAAATCTGAATGTTCTAGAGTATGTGAAAGTTGGCAAATTGATGGAGTAGAGTTCTGGAGAAGCTGGAACATATAGAAATTAAATTTCTGGATCTACAAGTACAGCCTGTGTGCAATGCTGCATGTTTTGGAGTGATATATGGCTTCCACAGTTGAGTCGGAGATGCTCTCATGTGGAAGGAATGCAGGTGGAACATCTTGGCAAAACAAGTCGCCCAAAATTGAGTGTTAACTCATTTAGCACTCATTTACAAGGGAATCGGCCCTTGTGAGAAGTTTAATTCTTAAGTAGGGAGTCACTGAGAAGACACTTCAATCTAAAGTGACTTACAGTACACATTTATAGGGAGAGTCATCCTAGTGATACCTTAAAGGTGCAGTGGTAATGGTTTCATGCAAACTTGAATCAGCAGCTTTTTATAGGTGCAGTGTTAAATGAGTACTGCAGTCCAAATTAAAAAGATTGGAGAGCGTTGTTTCTCCTATCCCCTCCTCCTCAGACTAGAAGCTCACACGGGTTGCCAGATTGAAGACACACAACAGGAACAAGCTCAATTGACAACGGAAGGTGACGAACCTTAAGCACACTTCAATATTCCTCTGGTAATAAAGCTTTCCAGATGGATGCTGAGGAATTTTAGGTCAGGTAGAATCTGCGATCCCTGACTTGGTTTGTTTGCTGGCTTCCATGGCTGCAATATGCTGTGTTTTACACCAACTGGCAACCCGGGGCAGTGGAAATCACACTGACCAAAACAAAACCAGACATTCCGACACAGAACGCACAAATTAAAGCAGAATAACTGGCTATAGCATTGTTTTTCAGAGAAACAAATGTACACAACAGCCAAGAATTCAGTCCTAATGCCAAGAGAGCAGTCACATGTCACAACTAACATGAAAAACATTTCCAGCCACGAGGGTGGAATTAAGAAAACTGACAAACTTTTTTGTCAATCTGAGATGTTTGTACCTCAATACTTGGTTTAAGTATTGGCAAAGTCTTAATCCAGATCTTTAGCTTGAAGCACGTAACGCTGCTTTACTGCAGAGAACATGTTCAGTCTTGTTGTTGTTGTCATTAGGTGTTTCCTCTTACACCAGACACTCCAGTCAGGCGGGTATAATGCACAGTTTTCGGCGCTGGGGGAGGATCTTAACCATGTGGTTAACCCACAATTGGAGCTCTTTCACATCCATGTACGCTGACACTGTTTCACCATTTCAAATCTTCCTCCTCCACAAGAAAGCAGCGCCAAAGCTGATCAGATATCAGCATCAAACTTCCACCACAAGGTGATTTCCACTTAAACAAAAAACTTTGACATTTGGAATGGGGAATTGAATGATAAATGATAAATATTGATTATGTGTAATTGTGGTTGTTGTTTTTGTGTTAAATAAAAAATAAACAAACAAACTAACAGCCTGGCAAAGAAACTAAGTTTTTTTTTTACTTGTTTTTGAAGGTGTGTGTCAGTTGAAGCCAGATGATGTAACACAACAGCAACGCTGGCTTGTCTCAGATGTTAAGTGAAAGACATTGCAACAGATGATTAAAAGAGAGGAGTATTATGGTGCGCAGGATCATTTTTCTTCTCTGGAATAGAACCATGTTCTTGCAGAAATATTGACAAAATGCTGTTCTACTGACTCAAGTCCAGACAATTTAGCAGTGGACAGCTGTCAGAGCTTTAATCAGTGTATAAAAACATTCACCAACAGACAAAACCCATTACAATGTCTTCATTCAAGCGCACCAGATAGAAATAACACTCCAAAATAACAGTAAGGATCAGATTTAGCTCAATTATGGAGCAATGCCTGTGGCGAAGTTTTAAATGCAAACCACACGCAAACAGAAAGAGCAAACATAAGCAGGCTCCTCGAGAGCCTCAGGACAGGCCTCAGGGTTGAAGGAGCTCTCGCTCGGGTCGTCATCTCAAACAGCTTTCAGAAGAACTACTCCAAGTCACTAAGCGCACGTCTTCCCCTTTATGCAGAAAAGCATGAGCCAAACTTGTATGAACTATACGATCTAGTGAACACCACTTGAACAAATCTTAAACAAAAAGTCTTTTTGTGGATTTTTTTGTGGATTTCTTAGCCAAGTAAAATTTTTATATTTCACATGCACTGGTTGTTAATCATATGCAAGAGCTAGAGACAATTACAATGTATTAAAACCAGTGACTCAAGCACCCGAGTTCATATATGAACAATGTGCTGCATAATAGCTATTTAAAATCCAAGATATTTAGCCTTTAGTTTGGGCATTTTTATTAACTGTACAGAAGGTAGTAGTCAAACTCTGTAACTTTCTAAAGAGGCTGCAAAAGATGCTTTACTCTGCCTCAAAAGTACAAACTCTTTGACCAGCCTACCTCTGAATTACAAAGTACTGAAGTACGAAAGAAGTGTACAACCACGCAAACACAGCCTTAAAGGAGCAACGAACACTTGCATGAGTGCCTCAATGACGTCGCTCGCACACGGACCCTTGCATAAACCAGGTTTTATGGAGAAAGTATTAAGAGGGCAATGTGGGCCTCTGAGAAAAAAGAAAAGAAATGAGGATGGAAAAAAGCTCCATCACACCCTCCTTCAGGGTGTTTTTGGCTCTTGATTATAAATTCTGCTGAATTTCATGCTGAAGGAAACAGCTGGACCACATGCATGGAAAGTCACTAATTAAGACTGTTGTGATATCCATCTACACAGCCCTTAAACCACACAGGAGAGAAAAAAAAAACACTACTTAACTACAACTAAGATTAGAAGTACTGCATTGTTAGGAGATGTACACTTTCTCTCTGCAAAGTCGAACGGGTCAAGATTTCCCCGCATAGACACTTCCAAAGACAGGCTTCATGGTCCACAACAACACAAAAGAATCCTTTATTATTTAAGGGAGCAATCGGCCTGTCATCACTAATAGATATCTGCCAGTGGCAGCAGAACGTTAAGCACTCATATATTCGTAATGAATCTAGGGTTGGAGAGGAACTGCGTGCCACCTCGTGCTTTAAACGGCCACCCGTAGGGAATCATGGTTATGTATCCCAGTCAACACGCATGACTTCACCAGAACTGCCCCATCGAGTTCCTCTCCATTGAATCCAAACACTCGTCCAGATAGACCACACAGAGCGCTGGAGGACCGGTGTTTAACAGCGTTTTGAGATCCTACTATGAATGAAAAAAGAGAACGCATTGCTCATTAAAGGTGCAAGCCTCTGTTTATTCTGTAATTGGGCTCGCAGTTTCTAAACGTTCCTTTGTGGTGGTGGCATTCAAAAAAACCAGCTGAGGAATGTAGGTATGAGCTCAAGCTTTCTAACAGAGTGAGCAGAATAAAGACAAATGGCCGGAGTGAGAGCTGGGATATAATGAACTACTTTCATTGTCTTGGGTCAGTTTGCTGAGGTCTTGAATAATCGTGACTCGAATGCAAACTGTCTCTCGCTCGGCCACGACAGTCTTCAAACAGCCAGAAGTCATGTAGAACCAAATCATAATAGAGTTACATGACTCCCAACATGGTTAAGTACTTTATCCAGCAGAATTATTTTTATTAAATGTTACAAGTAAAATGTTAACAAACCAAAAACAAGAATGTGTAAAATGCAATTTCCTCTTTTGCATTCTAATAACACTACATGCAAACACGTAATGTGCATAAAAATGGTCAATATTCAAATTTGAAACAATGTGAAATCAGTCGCAATGCAAGCTACACACCATCACAATTGTCAAATCAATTTAATCAATCTGAAACAGGCCTGTTGAAATCATAAATTAAATATTCCCAAATGAATCACATTAAAACTGGAATCAAACAGAACTGAGAGCTTGTGATTCAGAATCAAATTGGGAAATCTGTTCCCAATCAGTTCCTGCTCATAATACGAAAGTTAAATCAAAAGCTTACTGTAACAAACTGTGAAATTGTTCTGGGTTGTAATGGGATTCTGGAGCTTATTCTGAGGATTTCATGAAGTAACACTAAATTTTATGCTGGTTTTAACTGACATAAACACTTTTTGTGTAATGCTGGGGAGGTTAGGACTACGCAAGGATGAATGCATCAGAAAGTAGCTAATGAAAATGTATCCCATACAGAATAAAGAGCAAAAGTTAAGGCCAAACCATAAATTTCTCCTCTGGAGGAAGCTATGATACTGTATCCTAAAAGTCTCCATGTTCAAATCTTCTCAGAGCACCTGCTAAAAATAAAACCTCTCAGACTCCTAATGATACTTCACGACAAAGTGCATTAACAAAGTGGTGTAACGAGGCTTTTACAGAAAGTTCTTTCAATTAAAAATGAAACGCTAAGCTCTAAATGCACGGAAAAGTGATTCTTAATGAATCGCATCTAATGATTACAAGAATTAGAACGATAACAAAACCGTGACCTTCAAAACAAACAGTGCTGCACCTTATCATTCAGAAACAAATTGAAAAAAAGAAAAGTGGTTAAGATAAAAGATAAGATTATAAAAGATTAGAAATAAATAAAAAGATTAAATATGATATTATTATCATAATACATGATTTTTAGTGTTTTTCCGTTTTTTTTTTTTTTTTAACCTGCTGGATGATAGATATTCTTCATTCTTTCTGACAATCAACAAAAGATCATGTGAATCACTTCTGAATAAAGTACACATTTCAAAAAAATTGTGACTTTATATATGCACCACGATTTAACATTAATTTATATATTCAAATGCATAAAAGTGCCACCATAAAACAGCACGACTGCACTCACATAGATGCTCAGCCTGACGCAGAGCTGAATTAGAGATGCTGATCAAGGGGTTTGTGGGTCAGGCTGGCCGCACTCCTTTATAGTACATGCTGAGAAATGCTATACGTGATGAGAGATGCTGGGTCAGTGACGCAGTGCATGCAGCTACTCGAGCGCTTTCTCCTGCTCACTGCGAGGCCTCAGTTTGCTTTTGGCTACAGAGAGAAGTCCAACAGGATCCAACAAGGCAAGAAGTGTCAATAAAGTGTAGACTCAAGTAGTGTACAGAGCTGTCCTACTGAAGATAGACGGAGTACAAACAGACTTCGCCACAAAGAGAGAGCATCTTTCACGCCAGCTGGCCATCGTCCTCTTGAGGATAAGACACTACATGATCCAGGGAGCCAGAGAGAGGGGTTAGAACAGCTTCCCAAAAATAGACGACGGCTCGTCTCGCTTTCATACGGCAGCAGGAGGACTCCTTGATATTCAAGTGATCACTGGACAGGTTGTGTTTTAAAACAGCCATCCACTGAATGAAAGGAGATACTGTAAATCTCCTATAACACTGAATCTGATATCTCGTCTCACAATCATTTGCATATCCTCATATTATAATCACTGCTGCACACCGCTGTCTTGGGGCTGGGGAGACAAGCGTTGAATCATTGGGTTTGTTCATGAACCATCTCTTGATAATTCAATCATGAACTATCAGAATATAAGGGAAAAATTCTAAACGGATAAAATTGGTAACTTAAACGTGCTTCCAGTTATATTATCTGAACAAAAACTGTCTGTTATACCTCTATATGTTGCAAACTGTTTTAAATTATAAATCAAACACACTTGGTTTGTAGCGCAAATAATTTAGCCATTTACTGCACTATTCTTCTAGTTATTTACTTTTAGCAGCTAATGAATCTGAAATCTCACACATTCACTTATTTCCACATTGCAAAATAAGAGTTCCTTAAATAGTTAACTATATAAAGGGGCGATTTCAGATTTTATTTTATTTATTTATTTCCAGATTTTCAATTACTACTTTTTCAAAATGCAAGTTACTTTATTTTTCCATTTATTCAATGACGGATGGGTGGATCGCAACTGAAATGGATAGTTCACCCAAAAATGTTTTTTTTTTTTTTTGTTTCTTTCTTCTGAGGAGCACAAAAAAAGATATTTTGAAGAATGTTGGTAATCAAACCAGTTTAGTGTGGAAAAAAAAAATAAACCATCAACTGTTTGGTTACCAACATTTTTCAAAATATCTTCTTTTGTGTTCAACAAAGAAAAGTGATGATAGAATGTTCATGTTTGAGTGAACTATACCTAAATTTCGATCCAGCCATCATAAACAAACATTCGGATTGTGATACTTTGTGCAGAATCTGTTAAAATTCAAAATTTCTCCTTTTATGTTCAATGGAAGAAAGTCTTGCAATTCTTGTTTGGAAAAACTTGAAGGATGATGTCAGAATTTCCATTCTTGTGTAAACTATTCCTGTAAATCCACTTCACGGATCTTTTAAAAGAATTAAAATCAGTATTAAAATTTTATGTGGTGCTAATCTGCAATTTGATAACTGATGCAACATTAGTTTAACATCAGCGTCTAACTGGTCAACCGGATTGACCCACAAACCTATAACTGAACCTCTGGTTTAACTTCCAAGATCTGACCGGCCTTTATGTACACCGTACTAGCTTAGCATGCAGGTACATGAAAGGTACGAGCTTTTCTCTAGTGCTGGCATATCTGCGCCGAGACCCGGACAGCTGTATGGAAATGACAGTGAACAACAGAAACAGCGGCTCTCTCAGCATGAACCTGGTAGATCAGCCATTCAGAAAACAAATAAGCCCTCTAACACAGACGGCCCCCTGGAAGGGAGAAATAAAAACAACCTGAATGCTACCAAACGGAGACAAGAGGCCTGAAAAACACCAAGTTTCCTTTCTCTAAACACATGGTGTCTGAGGGACGAGGGGAAACCCTCTTGTAGCTGAGCTTGTTTTCCTCTCTCTCTCTCTCTCGATGCACAGGGAGTGATATTTAACAAGGTTGTAAATAAGCAGCCCCGGGGCACTGCAATACAACAGCAGACGTGCACCCTAAAGTGTCAGCAACAGAGGGTACACGCATCTCTGAACGAGCAGTACGAATTTTCTGAACGAGAGAAATCGTAAAAAGTACAGATCGGACCGCCCACTCCTCTGCTGGAACGTGTTGGTGTGAGATCTAACATGCAGCAGATAGCACTAAGGTTACGCTGCTCTATTGATTGGACCGTAGCGCATGTTTCTTGGTGAAGAGGCTCAATCCTTTACTCACTGTCTGTAAAACTCGGGCGGGCTGGAGATCTTACTCGCTCCATAACCAGCGACGGTGGGCGAGAAGGAAGGACTGTCCACATCTCTCTCTCTCTCTATCTGTAAATGGTTGCCAGGCAACACGGAGAGAGGTCTCCTTCTGGCCACTCGTGAGTAAACTCTACATAGACTTATGAATTTTTACTAGAGGAAAATGAAATGCATACTGCAATACGTTATAGTGATTATCATTAAGACACTCCATCAACACTTCAGCATCAATTAGGGCTGTCAATCAATTTGATCAAATTAATTACATATGCAGATTAGTGAGTCAAAAGCATCTCGTTTAATCATGAAAAATTAGCTGAGAGAAACGCCCCAAATGAAGAGAATTCAAAGACAGATGAGAAAATTACCTGAAGTCATCATATCGCATGATTAATGCTAAAAGTCATTTACTCATTCATGTCATTTTAAACTCGTAAGGCTTTTGGTCATCTGTGCAACAAAAGTTAAAGATGTTTTGGTAACACTTACCAAAACCTAACCCTAACCCTGACCCTGACCCTAACCCAACCTAACCCTAACCCTAACCCAACCTAACCCTAACCCTGACCCTGACCCTAACTCAATCTAACCCTAACCTAACCTTCTTAGCATGCATATTGTCCGTTTATATAAAGCACATATTAATGCCTTAATCTGCATGACCGTATTTTAGATCGTTTAATCCAACCACACACCTAAACTTAACCACCACCTTACTAAATATTAATAAGCAGCTAATTAGGAGTTTATTGAGGCAAAAGTCAAGAGTTAATAGTGAGAATTGGACTTTAAAATAAAGTGTGACCAATATTTGTAATATTCTCTGAGCATTTGTTTTTTTTTATAAATTGAAAGCAGTCAAATGAACATTTTCAAGACCTCGTCAAAGTGATCCATATGAGCCGAGAGGTTTAATGAAGTCTTCCAACGAGACGCAATTGCTCCAATTTTCTTTTTTTTTTTTTTTTTTAATTTAAGCAATGAACATGGTAATGGTAAAAGGAAACATGTTTGTGTTTGGAAGATGAACAAAAGTGGAATGACACGAGGGTGAGTAAATGACAGAAATGTCATTTTTGTTAGCACTAACCCTTAAAGCTTTTTATTATATTATCAATGTTTAATCATCATTATTGCAGTAGCTATAAAAATGCAATACATGTTAACAGATCCATTAATTATCCATGTTTTACTTTTTCGGTATTTAGCTTTAGACTTATATTTTCATGAAAAGCTAAGTCTTTATGATTTTTTTTTTCTTTGCAATGTTTTAACTATTTATTTAATTATTTATTTCTATAAAGAATTTGCAACAAGTAGTTATACAGCTATAAAACAGAACTAATTTTTCACAAAAACAAATGCTTGGCAAATTACGGTAAACATTATTGACATGCAGCTGTGCAGTTTCTACTTTACATTCACGGATGACTTCAAAATTATCTCAAAGTCAGATAAAATCATCTATGCTAGCCAGCTAGATTGCATTATCTGGGTGACAAAAGAAAAAAAATAAATTGCATAAGCTCAAAGAATGTAAAGCTGTCAGTGGCAATGCACCGCTGGCGAGTCCTGATGATGATTCCTTCCTCTGAGGACTAAAATTAAGAGTTTGTGTGTAGATCTCCTCATGTGAATGTCCTAACATTTAAGTCCAAAACCTTTTAAAGCTTTAGACGAATACCATGGAAACAATATCTATTTTTATCATTAAACCAACTGTTGCATGCTGAACCAAGCATTCCTGATTCTCTCCAAGGTCTCTAAAAACTAAAGTCTTTTAAAGTACACTTAATTGCACTCATTTTTTTCTATCGACCGGCCATCTGTCTCTGATTCACCGTGTGCTGATGTGTGTTAATAACCGTTGTGGAAACGTAGGGACGCAAACAGCCATGGTTTCCGGCCATCCAGACGAATTATGATGCAGCCAGATAACATGCATTTTAATATCCTGATTTCTAAAGAGGGAGAAAGGAAGAAAAAGCACAAAGGCATGACAGTTCTGGGGACGGCCAGCACTGAGCATGCATTTAATAAAACTGTGTCTAACTGAACAGTTTGAAAGAGGCTGTAAATACAAGAACAAACAAGGGTTTACATAAAGTAATTATCATATCCATCACTCCATCCAAAGATTAACCTTCTGACCTAATTACACAATTAAAGATAAACGTCATATGAACTACTTTCCTGCAAAGTTTAGAATCATAAAACAGAATGAGCTTATATGACTTTTAAGATGACAGAATGTTCAAAAGAACAGCATTTATTTGAAATCTGCAACAATGTAACTTAAAGAGTGTAACCCAGGTGTCCTAATCGATGAACACTGTACACAAGCATCTGTCTCGTTAAATCAGTTTGTCTGGATTGTCTGTACTCACAAACGATGGATGACCGTTTTCTAATGATGTTTAATGACCAGAGCAGCAGGAAGCTTTAAAGCTTCTTTACCAAAAAACTAAAATAGTGCTATAATTAATAAATAAATCAAATCAAAAACAAATGAAAATTATAAAAAGAAAAATACACTACCGGTCAAAAGTTTGAGATCAGTAAGGCTTGTAATGTTTTTTAAAGAAGTCTCTTCTGCTCATCAGGGCTGCATTTATTTGATCAAAAATACTGAAAAAAACTGTGATCTTGCAAAATGTTATTACAATATAAAATAATGCTTTCTATTTTAATATCCTTTAAAATATAATTTATTTATGTGATGCAAAGCTGAATTTCCATCAGCATTACTCCAGTATTAAGTGTCACATGATCCTTAAGAAATCATTCTAATATGCTGATTTATTATTAGAATTATCAATGTTGGCATCAGTTGTGCTGCCATATATTTTTTGGGAAACTGTGATTACTTTTTTCAGGATTCTTTGATGAATAAAAAGTTAAAATGAACAGGATTTATTCAAAATATAAATCTTTTCTAACAATATAAATCTTTGCTATCACTTCTTAACAATTTAACACATACTTGCTAAATAAAAGTTTTAATTTCTTTCAAAAAAAAAAGAATAAAAATGTACTGACCCCAAACTTTTGAATGGTGATGTATATTGTTAGAAAATATTTCTATTTTAAATAAATGCTCTTCTTTTTAACTTTTTATTCATCAAAGAATCCTGAATAAAAGTATCATAGGTTCCAAAAAAATATCAAGCAGCACCAACAGTTTCCAGCACTGATAATAATTCAGTATATTAGAATGATTTCTGAAGATCATGTGTCACTGAAGACTGGAGTAATGATGCTGAAAATACAGCTGCACATCACAGAAATAAATTACGTTTTAATGTATATTAAAATAGAAAAAAGTTATTTTACATCATAATAATATTTGACAATATTACATATTTTCCCTGTATTTTTGATCAAATAAATGCAGCCTTGATGAGCAGAAGAAACTCCTGTAAAAAAAACATAAAAAATCATTCTGATCCCAAACTTTTGACCGGTAATGTATGTGTTTACCTCAACTGTTCATACCGAGCTTGAGAATCATGATATAAAAACAGCCTTTTTGAACAATTCTGATGTGGGGTTGTCGATTGAAAAACCAGTGGAAAAGAGAACCAATGTCTCTTGATGCTGGCATCCCTCAACATATGTGTGCTGCACATTTAAAACAGCATCTCTGGAGGATTCTTCAAATATACAGGATTAGGACGCTCAAGGTCTGTTTACACATCAAACCTGTTTGTGCGTGACTAAGAGTGTGCGTGTGCGCGTGCACTTCCTGTTTACTCTGTCAGAGCTAATATCTGAGGAGAATCTGAGACGGTGTTTCTCAGCAGGTTCTGACAGGAGGAATGACCCTAGAGATGCAGAGCTTTCAGCAACACACCGGTAATAACACTGGTGTTTATTCATCAAACCGGATTAGACTTTGCCGATGGGGGCTTGTTTTATCCGAGGAAACAGCCACCGCAAGACACAGGGACTAACGGAAAACGACAGCGGGATGAAGAAGAGGCCTAGATGAGCTCATTCTTCCTGTCGCTACTGTTAGTGTTCCTCAGACAAGTGCACTTCAGTCCGAAAAAGTGTGCACAGATAAATATCAGGTCACTGTTTGATGAAGTGTCCAGAAGCATGAATGAGCCTCATTTATTTAACAAACAAATTAGGTTGAAATGATCCCACTTATTTCTTAAATTCTAAAAAAACACTTAAATTCTTGATTATTTGCTGCTCAGGAAACATTTCTAATTATTATTAATGTTGAAAACAGTTGTGCTGCACAATATTTTTGTGGAAACTGTGATGCATTTTATTTTTCAGGAGAAAAATAGAAAGTTGAAAAGAACATGATTTATTTGAAATAAAGATTTTGTAACAATGTAAATGTCTGTACTGTCACTTTGGATTAACAATGCGTTCCTGCTGAATAAAAGTATCAGTTACTTAAAATATTTTAATTAAAAACCAAGTGAAATAAAAACCTTACTGACTTCAAACTTGTTCCAGTTTTTACAGTAAAACAGTTAAAAGAGGTCAGCATTGGTCTCGATACCATTCCAGGTACTAAACTCGTGAATCTCTAATAAAATTATTATTACAATTTAAAATGTGATTTTCTCCATTGATGGCAAAGCTGAACGATGACCCGGTGCTCAATGTTTATAATGGTTGTACTGCTTAATATTTTAATATTTTTATGCTTCGCAAATTTAAACATTTAGAAATTCTAGTGATAAGTAGATATTTTCTAGCTGGCCAATAGAAATGGTTGAAATTGTTAATTATGTTTTGTTGAAATACAAGAATGACTTCGAAAACTGCAATATGAATGCCATTTCATCAACTGTTTAATTTTGTAGCTGTCAGAGCTGTTAAGTTTCCAATTATTAGTGAAAATTACACACAAATGGCTTTTTATAATTTTTTTGGAGAACAAATATTACATAAAATAAATTCTAAAAAAAAAAATATATATATTAAATTTAAAATTAAATTATTATTTAATTAAATTGATTATTTTAATTAAAATTATATAAAATAAATTTTAGAGTATGTATAAATATAATATTCTGACTAAACGAGTAAAGAAGCAGCAGTATAATAGAAGCTGGCCGGACAGGAGATGTATATTTATTAAAAGGGCGGCTTGCAGACATTCACTTAATAAAGAGCAGATGTGGATGTGATGGTGGGTGGTTTATAGCGATGTGATGACACCCCGAACAGACACGGCTTCTGAGATGAATAGAAAATGCGGCTGACATGTTCCACGAGGAGATGATTATTTGTTTTAACTTAAGTTACAAGTGGACTTTTTGGGGCTCGTTTTGGGGCTCCATGGTAAAGTGTGTAAATCCTCTGCCAGAGTGCGGTAAACGTCTCAAGAGACGAGCGTTTGAAGTCCACCTGTTTCTCATTGAGATTCCTGTGATGTGCACTCGGCCGGAACGCCGAAGCGTCTGAGGGAAGAGAAAAGCCGGATAACTGGCAGACTCTGCTCTGTTCTAGCAATGACAAGCATTGGGCTGACTTCCTCTAACAGGAGGAAATGTGGCAATGAACTCCACAACTGATGACTGGGTCAAGCATGCCGAAAATACTGGAAAATACTGAGAAGGTGCTTTGTTTGTGGGTAATACTTTACCAATAATAGGGGGGGAAATAAGTTGTTGTTATGTTGTTATATGGCATTGAAACGAATGAGGAAAATAAGTCTGTCTGCTGCTATAGCAACTGGATTTTTTAAAAAAAATTAAAAATCAACATCACAAATACAAACTCCACTGTCATAAAATGGGACAAGGAAACAGGAAAATGTGACTTCTACAGTGACACAGCAACTTTCCAGACATGAAGAGTAACTTGATCTGATCTCACCGGTGCAGCGATTATTTAGTGCTTTTGAGGAAAAGTGTTGCACCCTTTCTTCAACGGAGATTAATTTCGGTCGCACCTCGTCTTCTGTTGGTTTGAGCATCTCTTTTTAACCTCCTTTAGTACTTCTGAGGACAATTTTGGAAAAAAGGTTGTAAAATGTAGGTTTCAGATTCGATTCAAAGAACCAGCTCATGAATTATTTGAGCTACAATAATCACACTATGTTTAGCGCTCTATGAAATCGGTTTTCTTCTTTTCCCCAAATTCGTTTCTTTTTTGTCATATTCCATTTTATTTTCTTCAGCAATTTATTAAATATTGAACTAAAAATTACATTTTTAAGGCCCTATGAAATCCGTTTTACTTATTTTTTTTTCCTCAAATTTAGTTTATTTTTTACCAAATTCAGTGTTTTCCATTTTTAAATTATATTGTAATAATCAAAAGGATCTCTAATCAATTAATTTTATTTTTTTTTTATTAAAAAAAAAGTATTCTTTTATATCTTTTTTTTTTCAGAAATATTGTGTTTACATTTTTCTGGTAAATATTTCTTTAAAATAATGTTTTAATAATTTTATTAGCAGTAATAGTACAATCATTACATTTAGTAATATATTTCCATCACAGTGAATTAGAGACTGATTGGGTGTGCTATTCACATTATTTTAGTACGGTATTCAATTCACAAATGCAAAAAATGTTTAAACCGATCAGAATGTCACTTGGTTCCGGTAGTTAAAGAAAGGAACTGGTTTTGAACCAGTTTTCAACCCTACACCCTTTAGTTAATCACTGTAATGAACCCAGAGAATTACTATGACACAATCTCACAAAAGATCTCTAATTAAATACTCATGTGTTTGTAAGCAGCAAGCTGGATTTCACATGGGCTGGCAGGTAAACAAATAAGATTTTACTGCCATTAAACAGTTTTGTTGTTCAGCTCATCACAAGACAAGGCTCCATTTAATCACTTTACGTGAATGGAAAAAGAGACAAGAAAGTGTTCGCCGCATTCTGGATCCTGACAAAAAAAGGCTGATAAACTCTCAGGCTGATAAAATGGAAAGGCGCAGCTTTTATTAGTAAGAGAGCTCTTTAACGCAACTTTCCCATTCATTTTGGCTGGTTCTGATTCTAATTCATTAGGCTTCGTTTCTTTTTATGGTCTGCTGAGTTCGACTCTGGTTACTGTTGTGGATTGACGAGCCTCGTTTCACAGCCTGGTATTTGCGTCACAGACCTCCATTTTACAGCAAAACACGTCTCTAACAGGATGTAGCTGAAAATAGCTGCCACAAATGACCTCATAGAAAGAAATTCAGGCAGAAGGGGATTTAACCAGCATCTTGTAAAGACACAGTGCTTCTGATGCTCTGCCAGGCTCCCGAGGTCCCTCGTCTCAACCAGCCTCCGCTGGCGATGACTTCTGCCCCGTGACACGTGTAGGCCACTCGGATTGCTTCGTCTGAACCATCGCAGAGGCTGCAGGGGCTTCCGACATGCACTGCAGGAAAATTCAGTTATCTGATCACTCGCTGGCCTTGGATCAGTGACTCTCAGCTCAGGGTTAACACAGCTTTCCAGCCACCTCCACAGAAGAACAATCCCGCAGGGCCAACAATGGCACCCTTGTTCAAAGCCAAGAGCGGGCATCTTCACTACGCACTCGATGAACATATGCATGCTATCTTATCCAGACGACGCGAGTTTCATTCCGTCAGAGTGACGTTAGTTCAAGCCACAACTTCACAAATCGACCGCTGCACGCTTTATCTAACGAGAACGCACTTCAGAAACTCTCCACTGAACAGTTACAGAATAACCACAATGACTAACATCCAGAAATACTCTAAACACAATGAAACACTGTTAGGAAAATGCCAAGGGGAAACTGCTAATTTTTCCACAACAACATTACAAATGTCATGGCCTGATTCATTACACTGACAGAAAAAAAATTCAAAAACTGGATCGTCAAGGGAGTAAACAGCTTCTCACTGCTTCTCAATGTGCATACTAGTACCCTAGAGTAGTAATATACATCCCATTAAAGGCTAGAATACACTACACGCCTATTCAAATGAGAGCAGATTTGGTAACACTTTATTTTAAGGTGTCCTTGTTACACGTCACATGTACTTACTGATATAACATCAATTAATTATGCATAATTACATGCAAGTAACTCTAAACCAAACCCAAATCCTTAACCCTGTCCATATAGTAAGTAGATGTTGTTAATTAATATTACTCAGTACTTGTATGTATAATTACACTGTAACAAGGACACCTTAAAATAAAGTGTAACTGCAGATTTTAAAACACTTGCAGTCTTAGTAAATGGTAACTAAAAACTACTTAAGATCATATTCTAGTTGTTGCAAACACAACAGACTCGCGCAAAAACATGCATTTTTTTTTTTCTTGGAGATGCATGAAAAAAAAAAAAAAAAAAAAATTCCAAAAACCATGTGCTCAAGTCTGTGTCCATCATATACTACAAGATTTTCTGACTGGCCAGAATCTGCATACAGGCTCTGATTTTTAGCAACTAGTATCTAGTATATTTGGGCAAAATTGTGTAGTGTATTCCAGCCTTAAGGTACTACTATGCACTTTTTTATGGATACCCCTCATTTTAGGTCACATCATAAGTGGACCTGCCAAAATATTTTCTAGTCTGACAGAACTAGAAAACTTCTGACCTGACGGTCAACCATAACCATGACTGGTGTGACTGGTTTCAAATAGCTCACTTCAATGGCTAGCTTTATAAGAGCATTTAGAAGGATTACAGAAGGAATGAAAACATCAGCTGTTAGATCACACTGCCACCTGCTGCTCACCAACTTATAGTGCACAAGATTAAACAGCACTTTATGATAAATGCTTGCTTTGTTGACTTGCAAAGATGCTGGTGGAAAATGCATGTAGTGCACTGAAGTAAGGTTTATGTTAGAAAAGGTCCTGCTTACCTATCATGAACCAATCCAGCAATGACATCAAAAGTGGAGGGTAACCATAGAAAGAAAAGAAAGGGGAAAAAAACATTTAAGTCACTAGTTTTTAGCATTTACTGAAGCACAACGGACAGTTTTCTTTCCTCTTTGAACTTGGTGACAGCTGGAATGCAACGTGCCTTTAAAAAATGAGCATGCATCAAATGTTATTATCTACAAAAACACCACTTTTCATGTGAGAAAAGCCACTAGGCCTGCCTTTAATAATCAGTGGCACAGATGGAGCAGGCTGAATCAGTAAATCAGTGCGCCGGTTCTCTGCAGCTCTTCTGTCAGAATGACTGAAGACAGAGAGGGATGCAAATCAACAGGGGAGAGCGGGATAAACAACAGGACAGGGCGTCTGTGCATGCTGATGGAGGACTAATGCAGTACAGCATGTGTGTTTCTGGGTGCGGATATGGGCCACTTACACAAACACCCCGGGAGACTCCATAAGGAGTTTAATTAGCAAACTAAAACGCAAGGTGTTTGACACAACATTCATATAAAAGGAACGGGAGCGAGCGAAAGTGTGCCAAGTGTGAAAGAAACTGTGTTCAGTCTCTCATAAACACTGAAATAAACTGCCAATTAATCAGATGATGAAAAATCAAGAATTATGCATCAGAAAAACTGAAATTCAATTCATACAAACATTGAGTGCAGCTATTTGTTTGTTTATTTATTTACTCTCTTAGAACAGTATTTTTTTTACTTTTGTCCACCAAATCAGTCAATGTGGACCACCTAACAAGAGGGGGTCTTAAAATGTCTTAAAATATAAATATATATATTTTAGCTTAAACCATTAAAAACGTTATAATAATTCATAAATAATTCAGGTTGTAAAATGACATGGAGTGAAACTCTAAAAAAGAAGCAATGATTAATTCGTAATTGACAGTAAAATGTTTAACCATTAAAAATGTATATTTGTACAAATTGTACATTTTACATGCGGACACTATGATTTCTAGAGTGTGTAAAATATAACATTTTCTTGAAAATTGGTATAATTTTTTTTTTTTTCAAAAACGACATGAAACCATCAGTATAAAGAATGCATTACTAAGAACTTGATTTATGTTTATTTGCTTCATCATGGACATCATCTCACTGCCATAAAAGTAATGAAAAATACCAGCACTGCAAGCCAAAATTACATCGTAAGTTCTCCAAATAGCAAACAAGTACAAAGTGAAAAGGACACCAATGAAGCGGATCTTTTCAGTAAACGAATGTCCTCCGAGAGAGACAGGAGGCTGAGACCGCAGTTATCTGGCCTGAAGTCACTTTTGCCACCCTGGAGAAGACATACTGTGCTTCTGACATCATTCCAAGCACAAAGAACGGCCAAAGCCTGCAGATTCCACACTTCTGATCTCAGAACACACACAAGCCGTTCCTCTCTGTCCTTAGAAGCTACACAATTACAGACTGAAACAGGCCCTCGTGTTTTCCAACAATGAAATCGAAGATATACTTACATTATACACAATGCTTGTTTACTTCACCTGAGAAGCTTTTAAGAATCCACACACCTTCTCTAGCCTTCAGGGTTGACCATTAGCATGCTTTCAATGTCTACTAAACCCACTTTTTAACAGAGCCCCAAAGCACAAGCATTAGGATTCATCCGTGTTGTAATGATATCATACACTTTCAAATCCATCTTCCATCGAACACTGAGGACAGAGGAGGAGGATAGAGAGAAATGTGGGCCTAAAGAGATGAAGATCAGGAACCAGGGACTGACTATAAGACTAAGCACAGAATCAAAAGACCTGCTAGATTTCCAAAGTCATGACTGATCTTCAGGAGAATCCCAGGACAAGCTATCATCCAAACATTACGTAGCAAGAAAATGCAAATGCGACTAACTTTCTACTTCATGTTCATCCACAAAGGCAGCCGCAATTCAAATATATTTTTGTGTAAGGACACAGTGTTCTCGCTTTGCTCAGCACTGCACAAATCATCTGAGACCAGACACTTTCAGAAGTTCTCAGGAAATATAGAACTTCACACACTGCAAAGACCAGACTCTGAACTAATTATTTTAGTCAAATATGGAAGTGAAATGACACTTCAAGAAAATAAAGTTATTTTATGGAGATCGCTGAGTTGCAGTCACAAATTCAATGCAGTTACTGAAACACAATGGCATAAACAATTACATCTCAATATTTATATATTTGTTTTAATATTTCTTTTAAATAAAGGAGCCATCATTTCAACCGGATTGACATCGTTGCTTCAACAAGTTTCAAAAGAGGAGCAAAATAAAAAAACACATATAATAAAAATGGAATATAATAAACTATAAAGAAATATAACTTGAATAAACTAGAAAATAGAATGGAATCACTGAACCAAACATAGTAGTTAGCCTCAAAAGGACTGCTTAAGTCTTCCATACATTAACAATCAATATCTGCTCAAGATCTAGATAACGCAGTAAGTCTCATGCTGAGATAGCCATTCACTACCAGGTTTAACATACGTATCTTGATATGATTTCATTATATGGCAGTGAGTGCATGAATTAAGAATCACTGATCATATTCATATCATACCGATCACATGCGGATGTCTTAATGTCCTTTACGCACAGAAACTGAAGAACAAACTAAGATTTTGAGCTGCTTAATGCATACAGAGACGTTACATAAAGATAAAACATAACCTCGCCTGGTGAGTGACTCACTGTGTGTAAAATCTCTCTACGGTCTTATCATCATATAATAAGCGTGGATCACTTGAAACTGAGCAGGTCTGGTCTCCTGATGTCTAATCAGAAAGAAGTGTTCTTGAAAAGTGCTGGATGAGCAAGTCATGAATATTAACTCAACATGGTTATACAACACAACAACTTAACCCTTCGGACATCAAACTTGACTGACTAAATACTGTGCAGCGCAATTAACTGCTTTGCATCATATATACTCTTCCAAAGATTAAGGCTACACTTTTTCTGATGTAAATGAGGGATGAGACACTTCAGCCACAAAATGTGGTAAATCTAATCCTGGCTCAGTGTTCATATGTGAAAGTCTCCAGACACACTGAAATATGCCAAAACAGAGGATGCAAGTGCAGTAGCATTTCATTACAAGAGTATCAAACCTGATAAGCACAACTTTCCTCCCTCTGACAAACATCTGTCCATGTTAATGCATTGCATGCATGCATAAGGTCGTTTGGTAAACAGTTAAGAGATATGGGGGCTAGAGGAATTATTGTATAAAAAACAATAACTTCCAGAAGGATGCTGTATGCTGCTTGGGTGATGCACCACTTAAAACCAAGGCCCTTGACGGGAGTAATCGGTTATGTGACCAGCTTAATCAACAGAGCGATTATTTGCAATGCTCCAGTGAAGTTGATGGTAATGCTAGGACCCTATTAATAACCATGCACCTCAATGGGTTACATTCATGCACATGTGAAAGGCCAAACCCTTTATTCATCATCTCAACTCCGTGAGATCTCATCACTGAAATCAAATGAATTGGGATCAGAATCAAGCAGGACAAGCACGAAGCACAATCGCAACCTTGCGTATCTAAACTCGAACTCAACTTTGCATTACTTCAAGAATCATTATACACCATCACACTGCATTCTTGGACATTTTGAACTTTTACGTATCATGAGATTAAACCTTCTACCATCAGTTAGGGGTGTGTGTTTTATCGGATATGCAGGCTTATATACAGGTTTTATAAATAGGCGTGGAGAATGCCTGCGCTCCATCACACCACATGATACACGGTTTTAATCAATCTGGGAATCCGAGTCAAGTTTCCTGAGCTGAGCAACAAACTAAACATGGCTGCTGTACCTTCACTTGCTGTATTGAATGCATGCAAGAACATACCAGACCAGTTGAAATTCAACAAAATGCATAAAATAATATCATAACAACAACAAAGAAGAAAACAGCACTGACATAAGGGGCCTCAACCACACGCCTCTTGTGCAAAACATATAACAGCAAAATGATTCATTGTCCCAACCCAAGATATAAGGCTAGAAGAGGGCCACTCCATGTACAGCGAGTGCTCACATCCATAAAAACATGCAAGTTGGAGCTCCTCTCATCTCTCTGGTGTCTGTGCGTATGGATTGTGTATGCACTGTTTAACAGTCCAAATCGACAATTCAACTGAACAACAAGTTGACTGCAATGAAGGATGCCATGAAGCAAGTAAAGTATCCTCTGATAATGGATGTACCAAGCAGTGATGTCAGTTGTATTCTGGGCAAGACATGGAGACAAAATCATGGGACGGAAATAGAGGAACAGACTCGGTTTGAAAGGATATCCACAACCCGCTATGCAGTTGGCTACACGTGTCCAGTCGTCAGTGAGGCACGTAGTGGGAATGCAATGCCTCCCAGAACCTCTGATCCAGTGTCTGCTATAAATCTGTCTCTGCTTTTTCACTCAATTCAAAGAGCTGGCCAGAGAAATGCCCTCTCTCACACAATCAATCTAGAGGGCAAACCACACAAGCAGTGGCATACGGCTTTATGCCCAAATTAAATGAACCATGTGGACAGCTGTGTCACACCATGGCCATCTGACCGCTGCTGGACCGAGGACAAGACAAGTAGCCATGGGTAGGGAGGACAGGCTGAAGGAGAAGGTCTGAGGGAGCGAAAGGTGAGAAATGTTCCCAGAGTATCAGGGATAAAGACCAGACACAGTGTTCAGCCAGGTTTTGGGCTCAGCTCCCAGTCTGGTATGGTTTGTACTGCAAAAAAACCCATTCACTTCATCCCATTCAAGCACAGGTCAAGATAGCTATTTTAGGCATTGATAAAAGGGCAGGATTGATCCTACTCTATGAAGAACTATGAGGACTGTGCGAGTGACGCCAAGGAATTTGCTCTTACTTGTTTATAGGCTAGGATTCCTCAAGACTCGCCTTGGAGAGTTTACCTTCAACCCTGATGTGGAAATGAGAAACTTGTCATACCCTGGGCTGATATAAGAATTACTCTTGTCTCTTAGTTTTGTTGATACAACAGACGTCAAAACTGTTTGGTTAGCAACATTTTTCAAAGTATCTGGCATAAGAAATAAAGTCAGATAGGTTTGGAATGAAATGACAGTATGTATGTTGTCATTTTTGGGTAAATTATCCACAAGAAGAGTGCAAACGACCGTGATTTTAATGGTAAAAAACTGAAAATGCTACAGTACAAACTTGTTAAATGGTTAACGGTAAGTTCCTGTAAAATTTACAGGGAAAAAACATAAACTGACGTTCCCAGAATTCTCTGCGTTGCATTTCAATTTTTTTTTTTTATGTTTTTTTCTTTGACATAACAGTTTCTTCTTTAGGGTTGAATGTTACATATAATGTTGTTAAATTCATGTTTATTGCATATTTCAGTTTAATAAGTCTCGCCATGATGGTGTTTAGTGCTTGTGTGAATGACTCTGTGCACCTTCTATATATTTAAAAGCAGCTTGTGATTCTGCTTCATCACGTGACTCTCATCACACCTGCATTTGGTGGTTATCAGTGTATTACAAAGGTACAAAACATATTTCAGTACTTCAATAGGTTGGTATATTAACATTATATCAGTTAATTAAATTACAGTATTTAACTGTAAATATAAGTTAAAACCGTAAAACTTAAAATTTTGCTACCACATTTTTTACGGTTGAATTCCGGAAACCACAGCTGCCGTTTTTTACCGTAAATTGTTCAGTGTAGTTTAAGAGGCTGGAGACCATCACAACAATGGGGCAGTTGAGGTTCTGGTCAGGTCAGGTCAGGTCAGGTAGTGGGGTTATCCATGGAGGAATGCAATTCCAGGGTAATGCTGCTTGAACCAACTACCACCTCTCAAGCTGTCCTGATAACCAGACTCATATTACAAGCTGTTACCAGCAACAATGTGCTGACAAAGCATGATTAGCACAAATATTAATTATTGCAATGGTCCCGGATATTAAAATACAGGAGTGTTATCGAGCAGCCCCATCTTCAGTTACGGCCCCTGGCTCTCGGCAGATGCTGGGAGCTTGTGACACATTCCCAGGTCAGGAGAAAGCCTCTCACCCACACTGCCAGCTCTTCAAGAAATGTCAGCACCTCTTGGCAGCCTTGCAGCAGGTGGGAGGTCTTCAAACACAAGGGAAAAGTTGCTGTTTGAGTTCAGCGTGTTTTTTTTTTCAAACTGTTTGGAGTTCCGAGGGTGGCCCAACATCGGCGTCAAAGGGCAACCTGAGAAACAATGTCAGCACTTCTTGGTGGCTTTGTTGCAGGGGTGGCTGTGCTGTTACCATATGCAAGCTGGGCTTGCACCAATCACATTGGATGTACGACGCAACTTACCTTCAACTTGACAAGTAGTTCAGCTTCTGTGTGCCGTCATGACTTGACAAATGCGTTGGCATCTACTTCTTTTCTGCGCTACAAGCTACACTTTCAAAATGATCTTGGCGCCATATGACAGATTAGCTGACATCCCATCATGTCTGTTAGTGGGGGTCCAGCCTTCCCATATGCAGGAAGCCGCAATACTGTTTGCCCAACACTTTCTGTTTGTCTGTGCAGTGCAGGAATGGGCCTGCTCAGAATAGCTTTGGGCAGATGCCTTCACCCAGCGTTATTTGGAGCTCAAGGGCAATGCAATCCCATCATCTTCCTCCCATAGGAGCCGGCGAGGAGGGGTAAGAGGACACATCAGCTGACTTGAATACTCAATCCGTGCTCATACACAACAAAGTGAGAAAAGGTCACCTAGGTAAAACCATTTTCGTTTGCGATAACGCAAAGATAAGGCAAGAGTTTCAAGAAAAGTGAAGACCCCTTTTGCCCTTTTTAATAATGTCCACAAGAAGGAGAATGACCCTCGGGTGGATTTTCTACACCCACAGTACAATGACAGAATGTTTACTTAAAGTGAGGCTAAGGTAATAAATGTGTGCTCCTGAAACCCATCTGTTCTAAGATAGAGATGGAGTATGTGATTCCTTTTAGAAAATCAGTTTGTTCAGACGGTTCAAGAAATGCAAATTAACCATGAATAATTCGTTTGAAGCATTCTGCATCTAGAAGGTAAATATTTAGCTTCATGACAAATGATCTCCTATTCCCTACTATATCCTAAGGAATATTTAAATCAAAAATAAAACTTTTGTCATTATTTATTCAACTCTATATAAAGCACTGGACAGCTTAAATATTTCACCAAAATTGTCCTTTTGTGTCTTGCAGAAGAAAAAAAATATATATAGGGGTGCGGAACGTCAAGATGAATAGCAATTTTTATTTTGCAGTGAACCCAAATGAAACCCCTTAAATTCTGCTGTCACTAAGTAAGAGTGTTTTTCAGTTTTATTAGCTGCATTTAGAAGAAATTTATAATCCCAAATTCACCCTAATTGAGATCCTCACTGTGTAGTATGACCTGCTTTCCTCTGAAACGACGAGCTATATAACTTTTTTTAATGGCTTGTAGTGTAGCCAGCTATCTAGTTTGCTTAATTTTTGTTTAAATGAATAATAGGTTTAGAAAAGAAATGGCAAAAAATTAATAGGAATGGGAAATACTCTCGTGTAAAGACAGCACTACAGATAGTCTGCTAGCGGATTCAACTCTAGGGATGTCTGTGTACAGCTGGCCAAGTAAATGAGACATGACAAAGTCTTCAATCTGCCTTTCGATTCAACAGGATTCATGAGGAGACCACTGCCGCTCAGCTTCAACATACATGAATACATGCACCATCTTGTCTCCATTAAAAATAAAGCACTATTGCAAACTAACCGCGGTGCATAGAAACACAAACACTTCCAAACAAATCAGAGTGCAGTGACAACCCTCAAAGCCAGGGCTTAAAAAAGCCTGTACTATACAGCATGTAACATTTACCACACTTAAATGTGTTTGTATGAGCTGCGAGGCTCTTCTGTGTGAGATTGTTAGCACATGGCTCACTTTAAAAATCACACAGAAGGCCTTTTAGTTCTTGCACGCTTCAGAACATAAAGGAGACTTCTTAAAGAACTTTTAAAGAGACTAAGTATAGAACCCTGGCAGTCAAATGAAGACAAGAATTTCTCTCTTTTTAAGCATAACTTAAGTTGCAAATTAAAACAACTTGCTTCATGCTGTAAAACGCCAGAGCACCGTGCATCCGCTGGAAGAAAATTCTCATTGAGAGATTAAGTGACAAGTTGTGTTAGTCACATTTATCAGTGACATCAAGAGTCACGCGTTTTCATGAACATGAACAAATGTCATTGTCAAAGTTGATGCAATATTCACTACGGATTATTCATAAGGCTTCAGAAGACTTGGGAGTCATATGCCACTTGACAGAAATATATAAATATGGAAAAAGCCGCATGAAGAGTCTTAAATTCTTCCTTAGTGTTCCTCTTGAAAGAGATTCAGTAAATGGTAAATGTCATTTTTGGGTGAGCTATCCCTTTTAGGAAACTGGCACTGAGAGATTACAGGCCAAAGGTAAAAGCTCAAGTAGCAAATGGCTCTTGATGGTGACCATGGCATAGCATTGATGGGCAGGACCGGATCACTTTACCCAAATGGCAAAGCAGAACCGGAATAGAAAAGCAATACGCACCCAAGTGCTCTGGTGTGAAAACTCAAGTTCATTTCCTGAGGGTCTTTACAGAAACAGCTGTCTTCTATCCCAGGCCTGGGAAAAACAGCAGGTTTTGTCTCCTCAACATGTCTTCTTTCGAAACTCCGTTGGCAGCTATTTATACAAGGGACTCTGAGATGTGGCAAGGACCAAAAAAAAAAGGAAAAAAAATACTAGAGAAAGAAACTTTTTTTGGCATGTAACTCACTCCATACAAAGACTTAAGGAATATTTGGATGTGAAAATAAGAGTATTTTCATCTTAAAACTTCATCCCTGCTGGACTTCTTTGCTACTTCCTTTCTACAATGATAAAAGAAGCTGCTTTTTTATGCTCAGTGGACTCTGCAGAACCTGCTGATTGAAGTTTCACGGATCTTACATTGGCCTATTGGGACCAAGAGAAATTCAAGTTATTCCATTCACTGGGGCCAGCTGGTGGATCCCAAGTCACTTCAGCAAGGTGGCGTCTAAACCAGCTGCTCATTTGGAGAGGCATGGGGACGCCTGTTTTGTGAGGTTGAGGTTTACGCATCTATTTTTTGCTCTGGTCTATTCCTCCTCTCAGTTTGAGAGACACTGCAGCCTCAGTGGAGGCCTGATTTTACAAGGAAAGAAGAAAGTGGAGGGACAAGGATAATTCTGTGTGCCGCTCCTCAAGAACAAAGACAAGCCTCAAGAGGAATGTGTCCGCAAGTTAATCTTCTGGAAGGAACATGTGCACATTAGTGATACAGAGCATTTTACTTGGCTTTTCCCCCTGTGCCATCATTTGGTTGGTTCACAACATCCATAACATCCTCCATCTCTTGAGAACACGGGTGTTGGGTGAGAAAAATTCGGCACTGAACACATAGTTACAGCAAATACTGCAGAGATTCCTTGTTTTTTACTCTGGTGCTTCAGGAATAAAATGACCTGGGAAAGATATTATGTTTCCACTCACCTTCCTAAAATATATATGCACTACCGTTCAAAAGTCTGAGGTTACATTGAAACTTTTTTTGCATTTTAATGTTACAAGATCCTTCAAACCCATTCTTTGATGCAGATTCGGTGCTCAAGAAACATTAACTAAATTGAAAACAGTGATTCGGCTTGGAAATGATGAAGAGAAAGTTCAAATGAACAACATTTATTTTAAATGTTTTTCATTTTAAATGTCTTTAATGTAACTTTTGATCAACTTAATGCATTTTTGTTAAATGAAAGTATCCATTACATTACTGACCCCAAGCTTCAGAAAGGTAGTGTAATTTCACACTTTCTGCATATATTTCTCATTTTAACTAATGGCCTTCATTTTTATGACTCATCGTTGCTCTGACAAATTCCATATAAAGGTTGCTTAAGGTTGAGAGCATTTGTAATAAGGCCAATAACAGGAGGCTATATGTGAAAGCCAGCGACATTAGACACCTAAGACTACAATAGAGGCTCCCATAAATGGCAATGTCTATAAAAAGAAGTTTCTGAAAGTATGATTTAGTGATGAGGAAAATTACTTCCTCGTTATCTTCAGCCATCCCACTTGAAGAAACAAACATGTTTGTTTGCTGTACCCAAACACTCCTTTATTTTCCAATAATTTAGACCGTTTTTTTTTTATGTAACGGCTGGTACCGGAGAGTCATGAGTCAAGCTTTAAGCCAGTTGGCGAGGTGTAACATTGCAGCGAGTCCTCCATGAACAGAGTTGTCGTGTACAGTGTCCTTCCGGCCTCTCCTGCTTTGACTATGTAGCACATGCAACGCTGCATTATGGGATTGGTAGGACGTTACGATGACCAGAGAACAGCTGCTTTCCTAGCCAATCAATGCATTTTCTCTGGATCTGGGCAGGGTTAAAAATAGGAACTCCCAGGCAAGTCTTTTTAAGGTCACCGGATGGGATCTCGGCGATGACTAAAGAAATCACAACAAATAAGCTATGCTCATATGTGTTTTGGTCAACATGATTCCCCATATGTTCTTTCAATAAAGCACACCATTCTGTCAGTGTTGCTAAGAGACTTCACTGAATAATACATGTAAAGTCTACGAAAGTAGCATTAAAATGACAGCAGTGCAGCACAGTATGACATGCTCACAGACCGGCGTGCTATATTGAGTCTCTTGACTGTGCCTGAGCAATTACTGCTATTGTTGGTTTAAGAACGACAGGGAGGCAGAAGGTTGAACGATGACTCACAATCCCAGCAGTTCCTCATGCATTTTAAACAGCACTGATTCGATTCAAGATCCAAAAGCATAATACCGTGACTGAAATTTCCTGGAAACAGTTACCTAATTATACATACAGTATATATAAATCAAGAACGTCTAGTAAATTTATTTTTTCTAGTAAAGGATGGGTATAGACTGGTATCAGGGCTCCAGACTGTGACCATTTTTTTTTTTTGCCAGTGCGACTAAATTTTGTGAGTTGTCCAACTCATTCCTGTTGCACATGAGAAACATCAAACGGCAAATTAAACAAAACGTAACAAAACCACGCTACTTGTCTGAGCTGCGCAGCACGGACAGTTTATCAAGCACTTTAACTATTTCCAGCACATTAAAGGTCTAAAAATTATCCAATTTAAATGTTATTTTAAACAAACACTTAATTAAAAAAGACATCAAATTACCACTATAACCAGTAGATGGCAGCAGAGGAGCACTAAATGGCTTATTAGTCGTTGATTTCTACTTTTTGCTTTATATTTTGAAATTATAAAACATTCAATCTTCAAGAAATCACATTTTGCCAAAATTTTGCACTTTTTTTAATGTATGAATAAGTCACAAAGTGCCTTGAAAAACTAACTTTTCTTAAATTTGTGACTGAATCACATAAAGAGGTTTTTTTTTAATTATCACTCAAGTTATCGGTTAGTTCAGTATAATACTATAGAACAATAACATTACATTTAATAAGAATACATTTTAATTTTGCACGTTACTTTTGTTAATAAAAGTCAATTTTGTATGCTTCTCAACTCAAGTTCAGTGCTTTACCCTCAAATGTGTATTACCAAGAAAAAAAACATGTAATATTATTAGTAACTGTGCTTATTAATGCAAAACAATAGTCATTTTATGATTAAATTATCTTTATTTGTAATACCCCCCCACACCACCTCCCAGAGCTACCAAATCTGCTCCTGGCGCCACCGTCTGCAGATCTAAGTGCTCTCAAATGTTAGTCTGGAGCCCTGTGGTATTATTCCAGATCTAAATGTTTTTAAAATCCCCATGATTGAAACACTCAGTACAGACTCACTTCATGCTTCGCAAGTAAGCATTTCGACAAGACAATCAATATTCAACCATGCAGTGAACTATTCATTTCCAGACCAAAGCAACTGCCATTAAATCTGGCATGCTGAAGGGCATAGCGGCGTTTAGATTCCTGGGACTCACCCGTCTGCGACAGAAGGGCAGACTTTGAGCTATGATGTTGATGCTGAAGATCTTGAGGACTTTCTGGGGGGGTATAGGCTCCTTGGGGACATCCTTGGGGTCAGCCAGCTCCAGTGCCCTGCTCTCCGGTAGAGCCTGGGGAGCCTTCTCCTTGCCCGAGGACTTGGTCGTCTTTCTCCTCGGGCTGGCTGACGAGAAGCGGGGAATGGGGCAATGCCGCAGCATTGCCAACCCGAAGCTAGTAGGTCATATCCCAGCAGAGGCAAATTTGTGGGATTTGGTCAGTGGCAGAATCACTGAATGCCCCCAGAAGACGACTCACTAGAATGTTTCCGAGTTTTAAGAGACACAACAGCTCTGAGGGTCCACACCGAGCTCACTGCCCTGGATTGTGGCCCCTTTTAAAATATCATAGGGTCTGATGTCACCAGGAGCCTGTTGGGCCCAGCGGCAGCTGTCCTGTACTGGACTACCCCCACCTAAACACATGAGCACAGGAATCTACTCCCTTAGCCCTCCATGGAGCAATGCAGCCTCTGAGATTCACATCAGAGACAGACATATCCCTTCACATCTCTACCTTTACAGTAAGTGTGATTCAATGACAACTTCCAATTTACATTTGAATATGAGGATAATTAGGGTTTGGTGTTATTGGAATGTTGTAATTTTTTAATCTATTAACAGAAAGACAGAATTACTGTTTAATTCAGTATGCCTCATAAAAGGAGGATAAAACAGTCACTCAGTTCATCAGCTGACTGACAGCAGCCATGCTGCCTGCTAACATTTTAAAGGCTTGTAAACCAGTGTTTCCAACAGAATTCTGCATTTAACACCAGAGGTGCCCTAATCGACTGCTCAAAGTCATATAAACAAGCATACAGTAAAAATATGATTTAAGTTCCATAATGCTCTAGTACACAAAACATCACTGCTGAACGTAACTCACTTGCAGTTCAGAGAGCGAGTCAGATGTTGATTCTGAATCAGTTGAGTGATTCAGTTAAAGATTCATCAGACTGATATGAGTCTTTTTGAACGATTCATTAATTCAAATGATCGTACACTGTAAAAAAAAAAAGAATAAAATAAAAATGATGGAAGATTGTTGGTAAGCAAACGGTTGCCGGTAGAATGCTACACAGCCAAGCACACTTCATGGGTTCGGTGGAGAACATAATATTAAGGTTTTTTTTCCAAAATGATGAAACTCATTCATACCTGCGTTTTAGGAGCCCTAGAGCCTAAATCTGAACAACTTATCTAGTACAATGTACATTTGTGGAATATAAAGTGACCCTATAATGCAGAGATACAGGGTTTCTTAGAGTCAAACTGACCCGAGAGCGCCCATCTCATTTATAGCCCTGGAAACCCAAAAGCTTCTGTCCTCTCACTTCACACAGCCCCACATAAGCCTTGCCCTAATCTCACGGTGCACAGCTATGTGCCGTATGTGCAGCGCTGAGCCTCGGCCCGTTAGCGTGACTGGCACAAGGTAATTACTGGGAATGCCAGAAATGTGAAGGGTTTAACCCTGGCTCCTGCAGAATGTCAGGCACAGCCTTCTGTGAGGAGAAATCCTTTATTCTGCATGCCTGTCGCTTTTTAAACACAGCCTCTCTAGGGCTGAAGGGGGAAGAAACTAGGGTCTGGAAAGGAAGGAAAGGGGATTTTCATTTAGGAGATCAAAAACAGATCAAATCACAACTTCACTGCAAGGGGAAAAAACAAACAGAATATTTTAACCTAAAAAATCCCCTCATGTTTTTTTCTTCTTCTGCGGAACACAAGATTAGAGGTCGACCGATGTATCAGTTTTGCCGATTTATCGGCACCGATAGTTGATTGCGGGAACAATCGGTTATTGGCAAAAATCCATGCCGATAGTTTTTAATAGTAAATCCCCTTTGTTTGCCAAAAAAGTTTGCTTAATTTTCAGTAATTAAAAGATAAATGAAATTAAATGTTTCATGCCTCCATTTGATAACCAGAAAAATTTTAATACACAACACAGAATTTTTTTAGGGAAAAAAAAATCATAAGGCTTCTTTAAGAAAAACAAAATAATAAATTAAGTTGTTTTATGGATTCAAATAATTAGACATGCTAAAACAGAATTTGGAAACAATAACAAATATGGTGAGAAAAAAATTAAACATTTCATAGGGCCCTAAACATGTATTTTTTGTTAAACTTTTATTAAATTGATGTGAAAATGTATAAGTTTCATGGTTTTAATTAATTAGACTTGCTTTTTGATTAATTTACTTTAACTATTAAAACAGAGTGAAGAAAAATTAAAACCGAAAAAATAGAATCCAGAAAAATTCAAATGGAAATAACCAGTTTTTTGGGGGGAAAAAAAACGGAATTTAGGAAAAGTTAAACGGATTTTTTGGTAATTTCAACCTTTACTATTACTATTATTATTACTTTATTATTATTACTACTAGTAGTATGAATCAGTACTGTGTTCTTTTTTTTTTTTTTTTTTTTTTTTTTTAAATAAAGCATTATTTTAGTTTTTGTTCAGTATCCATTGTAAAAACTATTGGTTAATTAATCGGTATCGGCCAGTGTGGTCCAACCTAGCTATCGGTATCGGCAAAATGCACTATCGGTCGACCTTTACGAAAGATAATTGAAGAATCTCTAATCTTTTTTGTCAATGGGGTCCAAAAGTTTAACTCCAAAAATAACACAACATAACAGTACTTCATAAAACTGCAGTTGTTTTGTAGTGTTGTTACTGTTAACCAGAACTAAAGCTTTCATAATAGAAATAAAGCTCAAATTATATCAAATGTAAGATTAGATTAAATGAAAACTGAAAATGTTGCCGTGACAAATAATTAAAATAAAACAAGTTAGAGCACCAAATTACTAAAACTGAAAAATAAAGCTAAATAAACTATGTATAAAAAAGAGAGAAAAGCACAAATTTGTATTCCTCTGCTTCACCAAAAGGAAATATTAAAGTATCAGAGAGTATTTTATGTGAGAGCGTGACACTACATCCAGCAGAAGCATGCGGCGCTCACGCAGACAAGGCCAAACAAAGCCTGCAGTCGACTCACTTGAGAGTAAAACAACCAAATGAGCGATTACAATTTCAAATGCTCATGAATCATTTATGCTTAAGCTGCTTGAGGGAAAAAGCTTTCCTCACAAGGTTCTTTAGGGACAAAGTTTTATGACAATAGCACATTTAGAACAAAAGTCAATCCTCCGGTGAAGCTCTAAAACCAGGGTTTTCCACAAGGATGGTTTGCAAGGGCATTTGAACACTTGTTCATGAAACCACTGCAAGTTTTTTAAAAGATCTAATAATAGCAGGATTTGCATAGCACCTGTTTTTAATAAGAGCAAAGCACAAAGATGACATTTAATATCAGACCTCTCTTACAACATACACAATCAAAAAAGTACATCAAAAGTCCGAATCTACAGTACAGGTCAAAAGTTTGGAAACATTACTATTTTTAATGTTTTTGAAAGAAGTTTCTTCTGCTCATCAAGCCTGCATTTATTTGATCAAAAATACAGAAAAAAATTTAATATTGTTATATATTATTACAATTTAAAATAATTGTTTTTAAATTTATTATACTTTAAATTATCATTTATTTCTGTGATGCAAAGCTGAATTTTTAGGATCATTATCACATGATCCTTTAGAAATCATTCTAATATGATGATTCATTATCAAAGTTGGAAACAGTTCTGCTGCTTAATATTTTTTCAGAACATGTGATACTTTTTTAGGATACTTTGATGAATAAAAAGTATAAAAAAAAGAAAAAAAAAAAGAAGCTATGTTTTTAAAATATTAATATTTTGTAATAACAATATACACTACTGGTCAGTATTTTTTTTTTCTTTATTTTTTTAAAATAAAATCAATACTTTTATTCAGCAAGGATGTGTTAAATTGATAAAAAGTGATAGTAAAGAAAATATATTATTAGAATATATATTATTAGAATTTTTTTTTATTTTGAATAAATGCAGTTCTTTTTAACCCTTTATTCATCAAATATATTAGACAGCAGAACTGTTTCCAACACTCATAATAAATCAGAATATTAGAATGATTTCTAAATGATCATGTGATAGACTGGATGTTACATGTGACACTGAAGGCTGGAGTAATGATGCTGAAAATTCAGCTTTGCATCACAGGAATAAATTTTTTTTTTTTAAGTATATTCAGATAGAAAAGTATTATTTTAAGTTGTAATAATATTTCACAATATTACTGTTTTTTCTGTATTTTTGATCAAATAAATGCAGGCTTGATGAGCAGAAAGGACTTCTTTCAAAAACATTAAAAATAGTAATGTTTCCAAACTTTTGACCTGTACTGTAGGTATTACAGATGATCCTATATCATTTTTAGTTTGTCTCAGAGGCTGTTCACATATGCCCAAATACCCAATTCTGATAAGTAGAATTTGGCTTGAAATTGCATGTTGATTTGAATAAATCCACGAATAAGAAGTACGGAATAAGTATGATGTCATGACTGTTCATCTGATACATCAATCATTCTAATATGCTGATTTGCTGCTCGAGAAACATTTTGAAAACAGTTGAGGAACTAAAGGTTTTGGGGAAACCGTGATTTGGTATGTAAAAGAGTAAACGCGAATCTCTTTAATGTCACGTTTGATCAATTGAATGCACTTTTGCTATTTATGTATTTATGACACAAATTGCATTGCAGTAAAAATATCTCCATATGTGAAAGTGATTCACATTGCAACTGAAAATGTCAGATTGTGATTTTTGCAGTTTAAAAACAGTTTCACATTATCAAAAATAAAAAAAAAGGATAACAGATGTGGGCCACATTTATCTGCAATGAGCTCTGAAGTGTTGACTAATGAACCAAGAGGCTGGGATTGTTCCTGCTGCTTTAGCAACTTATAACTTCTCGCAGGACAGCCGTGAATATGCTTATTATGGCGATCTTTGCTTGAAGCACCTGATCGAGACTCAAGCAGAACTCAAATTGAAAAGTGGAGTCTTTGGCGGCCTCGTGTGACTAAGAGTGGAACTGCATGCATTGCAAATGCAAAATAAGATGGACGTTTCCTGAAAATTATTATTATGCCAAATAAGGAACCTGGATTTAGAGATGCAGTTACATTTCTGTCACCAAACTCTCCTCGTCTGGTGACATACATTGTATAATACTTGGTAAAACCGGTGAGCCTGCCCTTGCATCATCTGTGATAGACACCACTTCATTATCCAGGAATGTAGCAGCTTCCTCATTGCACCAGCGTCCAGTCTCTCTTCACCAGTTCATCATCTGACTTTTACACTCCAGTGAGTCAAACCATCAAGACTATAAATATAACGCGCCACTTCCAGTATTTTGCCGATTACTCGTCACGTGAAAAATAGCAACTTCTATAGCAACTAGCAAAAGTTTAGGTGTGCTGGCTGACTTTTTCTGAGGAGAGAAGGAAGCATTTCTCCAAATATCTCTCTATATTCCACCGAGGCAGAGATTCAGTCAGCCGTATAGGTTTGGAAAGACGTGAGGCTGAGTAAATTTTCATTTTTGGGTGAACTTTAAGAACAATTTCGCAACTCTTTATTTTTTATTCAGAAGGTTAGTAAGGTAGCGATTCATCTCTGAGGTTTTGTGCATGGCTCGGAACTCTTTACTGTGGATTTTTTTTAAATCTCTATGGGACCAAAATGAAGAAAAACCAAGACTGCTGAAATAGCGCAGCGTCATTGCTCTGCTAGACACAAATACTCAAGCATTCAGACATGACTCCTGACTTCCTTATGTCCTCAAAAGCAGTCAGTATTAGTCAATAATTGCACAAAAGCATGGCAAAAAGGACTTCATGGCGCAAAATGCCGAACTAACTGAAGCATAATGCAACAGAACCAAAGAAGTCTGTCTGATGCATATAGAAACAGACTAAAAAAAATAAATTAATATGGACACTAACCCCCAATTGAATGCATCAGAGAAAAAATGACCATCTCTAACTGGTACAGGAGTATAGATACACAAGCGGTTCTGGCGCAATGTTAAAATAAGAATAAAGGCCCAGTGTATACATACTGTACTGACTCGGATCAAAGAGTCGGACACATCGCTCTACACGAGCTTGATCTGTAAAAATACAGCGCAGTAGAGCAGAGAGTGGCTCAGACAGAGCTGTGCCATATGACTGTGGTGTTGTGTCCCGAGAAAGGGCATATGTAATGAGACGTGCTTATGAAACATTCAGAGCGCTCTTCCTGTGATGCAGCAGCTCCAGGCTCCGAGCCTGACAGACGATCCCAGAGCGGGAAAGTGCCGGTGCTTTCCCGCTCGCACCTGGGGACGTGTTCGTGCTTCTTCAGCATACCGCAAGTCTTCACTTTACTCTCCTCACACAGATGAGGGCCACTTTAACTGCATTAAAGGGATAGTTCACCCAAAAAAAGAACATTTCCTCGTTCCAAACCTGATGCGTTTCGTTCTTCTGCTGAACAAAAAGATGATATTTTAAAGATACTTTGTTGCTGGTAGCCTTTGACTTCCATAAAAGGAAGAAAAATAAAAAAAATAAAACTATGGAAGTTAATGGCTCAGTGATTCAGTTTTGTTTTTTTAATTTTTTTCTAACATTTTGTCACTATATCTTTCACTTGGATGTTATAAGTTGCTCTGAGTAAATACAGCTGATTAAAACAAAAAAAAAAAACAGAAGAGCAACAAAAAGTGATTATTTTATTTCAAGCACTGTCCTAAATCCAAATTCACATATCTCGAAAATTCTTAAATGCAAATGAACATTTAGAAATGTATTTTGCACATTTGATAATAATGAATTGTGGGACTTGACTTCATCCAGCGGGATTCAACCGGATCAGGAAAAAGCTATGCATGCTATGGTGTGATCAGTGAAGACCAAGACCAGTAAATAGTGATGTTACGCTGTCTTTAATAGCTGACTGATTGTTTTCAGGCCATTTCTGAGCTCAAAGCTGACATTAACTGCAGTCATTTTCCCAAACCAGAACTCAAGGCCAGAGACTGCAGATCTGATGTGACTTCTGCTGTGTGAATAACAATGAAACACAGCACTTGAGTGCTTCTGAACACACAGGTCAGAGGTCAGCGAGTGTTTCATGCATCAGTGAACACAAGTCTGAGAGCAGATCAAAAAAAGAGGAGCTTATCATGCCACGATCACTTTTTTTTCGCGATTAAGCTCCACTTGACAATGACATCAACATCAACCAGACACAACATGTCCATTTCATCTCCCCTTCTTTGAAGAGCATCTTCAGACCGCCTTCAGCCAAGTGTGCCAGTCTCTCAGATTTTGCCTCTCAGATTTGCGTGACACAAACTTGCAATTAGACTATTTTCTTACAATTCTGCCTTCATAACTCTCAATTGCATGTCAGAACTGTGAGATATAAACTTGCAGTTCTAATAAAATTGAGAAAAGAGTCAGTAATTTCTGACTTTATAATGCAACTGCAACTTTATATCATGCAAGTCTTACTTTATAACTTGCAATAAAGTTGCAATTACGTTTATTTTTTATTCAGTGGCAGAAAAAAGATTCCATAGCTTTTTGTATTGACAAGCTATGATCAATATTTTTAGCTGAACGTCTCTCCTATCAGCAGGACTGTGACCTAAAATGACACCGCAAGAACTTCAGAGGACAGAAGAATTAATCAGCTGTCGTTAAAACTCCCTAAATTAGTCTCAGATGGCAACAAGAGAAAATGAGAGGAAAAGCTACTTGTTTTTAGCCACATTTAAATTAAACTATGTAACAACTCTCACACACTTTATAATCAATTTACTGTGAGGATTCAAAGAACTTTCAATGTATGTCTCAATTAAACCAACTTCTTAAAAATGAGAGGGAGAAAAGGGTTTTGTGGGGAGTGGGGCGAAAATATATTTCTAATTAGTTCATGTTTAATTAGAGATGTAATTATAGGAATGCCTTTTGGGCATTTTCTTCCAGCGTGTTCATTTTTCTGAGTGTTTATCCAGTGCCTGATTCAATAGTCTGTTTGAATCCATAAAATCCACGGCTCGGGTTCAGCACTGATCTAAAGAGAGTCCCGGTTCACATCACACATCACAAGAGTCTGCTTTCATCTCGGTCTTTGCATTTCTGGAGAAATTACATTTGTTTTCTGATGGGAAACCTTGACATGTCTGCAGCTTAATCTGTCACACAATCATCTCAACAGAAGATAATTACACTTTGGATGATTTGACATAAACCATGAACAACCCATGGAAGGGAACAAAAACACTCACTAGATCTCTGCATAATTAACCCTTTCTGGAAATCACAGAAAGTCTAAATATGGGTATCATAAGCTTTCAGCAGACAGGAGCTCGCAGGATGCAAATAGACTAAAAGCCTTTAAAAAAAATAAAAATAAAAATAAAATAAAATTAAAAAAATAAATAAATAAATAAATAAATAAATAAAATAAAAAATAAAAAATAAAATAAAAAATAAAAAATAAAAAATAAAAAATAAAAAATAAAATAAAATAAAATAAAATAAAATAAAATAAAATTCTGGTCAGTAAATTCCTTTACCATTCCCTGCTGGCATAATAAAGTGTTTAATTTTGGAGCCTGTCTACATCTGTCTCACTGACGAAAGGTATGCCAAACATTTTAAAGCACTCATTTCCACACAGATGCTCAGAAACATTTTCTAACCAGCTAAGCAATTTGCAAAATGCGAAGTCACTAGTTTAAGACAAGCTTTTGCAGTTTTTTTTTTTTTTTTTTGGTCTCTGAACTAAATTAAAGAAAAAAGCAACAACATTTGCCTACCTAAAAAAACGTAGTACCTTCATACAGAGTAAGTTGGTTATACACAGTTGATGCAATTTAAAATTTAAGAAAACAGACCTTTTTTTTTTTTTTTTAAACAAATGAGGATTCAAATTTTGCTTATTTTTTCTTTTTGGATGTTGAAATCAAATGTGGATACTGTCATTATCTAATGGGAATCTATGAAACTGATCCACGTTCGTTTCTTCAGACCTGCTAAATCAACACTGAGGTCAAAACTCTGACTTCAGGGACTGACTGCTCTTAACTCAGTGCTTCACTTCTTTATTCTGTCGTCTTACACTGCATGAGGGAATTCAATCATTACTGAGCTCAACGCAAACACTATCAGTTACAGGATGTTGCTTATGAATACTAATTTGGCATTAAAGGCCACAGTTATTTCATCATTCACATATCACAGCCTTCGTACCGTTGAGTCTAGAAGTCATACTAAACCAAAAAGATGGGGAAGATGTTTTTCAAAATGACTTCAAATGTCATACTCAAAATTGGGGTGATGGGGGACGTTTACTTACGACTCGAGACTCATTAAATAACACGCACAGAGCAGAATATACAGTACAGAAACAAGTTTTTAAAACTATTTCCAACTCTGCAACACTCATAGTGTAAGATGCTCAAAAACAAAACGTGTCACTATGAAACAGACAAAGACATACTTAAAAGAAATTAATATAAATTTAAGCTTTTTTTATTTTTACTTTGATTCCATAGTCCCAAATCTCAAACATGGTAATCAACAAATGTTAATTCAATAAAAATATGAACTCTGAACCATTTGACAGCAAACTAACAATGCAGCAGCGTAAAATAAACCAGTAAAATCATTCTGATTTCTGAAGTGATTGTTTTTCAACAACAGTTACCAATTTTTGAAGGTGCAATGCATGCTGGGAACTGCGTTCAGATGACTCCAAGTAAGGTAAACAACTTTTGTTAGAAACATCTTGTTCAATTCACACAATAACAAACAAAACTCCTAAATCTTTGTTCAAACTATATATTATTATTTTTTTTTACATTTGTTAGAAGAACTTTGCAAGTTGGATTTTTTTAGTGTACTAAAATAGTCTTTATATTTTCAGCAATTTTCGAGATGAATTAATATTTTATAAAAAAAAAAAAAAAACTTTAATAATGAAATATTTACTGTATAAAACTGAAGACAAGGGAGTCAAAATATATCATTTATAAACAAATCTTTGCTTAATCTCAATATTTCTGACATGCATTTCATATGCAACTAAATTCTAATAAATTACTGTTTATCATTATTATTACTACTGTACACATTTCCTCTTCAAACATTTCTTGTTGCCCCTGGTGTGCCCACACATCCGTCGGAATCAACTAAAGCACAAGCACACTGTCAACAGGTGTATTAAATCACCACTGCTTAAAAAACAATAAATACATTGGAAATAAAATCTAAAACTTAGCAAGGTCAGCTAGTCAAACATTTTGACCCCATGCCACAGCTCACTAGGTTTTGAGATAAAAACCTTGACAAAACATCCATTCTCTTGAAAAGGCTCATGCCACACATCACTGAACTTCAGCCTCCATCAGACGAACACCGTGTTCTCATCCCAAACACACGGCGGCTTCAAAAGTCTCCCCTCACAGACGTGACGAGATGTTCTCCCGAGACTCACTCACCAGAAACAGCGCGACCTTCTTCAGACTGCGGTTCCCCATGACGGCTCAGTCCCAGACACAAGCAGTGAAAGGATCGCAGGTTTTATTCTGTTCTGACGACAAGCGTGTCGACATCGTGAGGATGAGGAGGGTTCCCTCCCCTCGCTCTTCTCCATCTCCGCTCATTTGTATTTCCTCTTTGCTCAGACACAGACCCAATCTCGCTCTTGTAAATTCAACCCAACACGTGAAATACCCATCGTTTGGAAGAAACTGCTTGTGTGCCGCATGGCTGGCCAAAAACACACACACATTCTTTGATGTTTGTTTATATGGCCTTTGATGTTTATGTGATCTGATGTTTACGTGATCCGAGCCACAGACTAGCGGCTCATTAATTATGCTGATTGCAGAATGATAACCATTGGCTGGAGAGTCAGTAAGTCAGTGACCAATCAGAATGAGTTTAGAGGTCACTTCGGTCTGAGCCACATCAACATCAGATACACATATCTATTCAGATGAAGTACTTGACTGTGTCTCGATGCTCATGTGGGTTGCCAGATTAAAGACACACAACTGTAACGAGCACAATTCACAATGGAAGATAACGAGCTTTACACTCTTAAGTGATGAGTTGATTCATCCGTGTTTTAATATTCGTCTGTTCACAGAGCTTCTCAGATGGATGCTGAGGTTTTTTAGGTCGAGAAGAATCTGAGATCTGTGACTCTTGGCTTTTATGGCTGCAATACGCTGTGTTTATCACCAACTGGCAACCCGGGGGTGTGGAAATCCTATTGGTTAAACTGGGAGTGGGCGGAGTCACACAGACCAAAACAAAACCAGACATTCCGACACGGAACGCACAAATTAAAGCAGAATAAGAAACAAGTATGTGAACGTAACACGTTTCCGAAGTCATAAAATTCATAAAATTACAGTCATAGAGTTACATACAGCACCTTTAAGCATATATGACCAACCAGTCAATATAAATAAAGTGCAAAGGATTTCCTTTTGAGTTCAGTGACAAGTAAAAACAGTCAACTTTCTGCATAATACAAGCCTGCTGACACAGACAGGCCCAGATCTGCAGACTCTTTCCACAAAACCCAAAAAATAACATACGACTCATGCAGAAGATGATATTCGGAATGACATTGTTTTTAGATATTTATTCCTTTAACTCCGGTTTCCTTAAAGTGAAGAGATTTGAGAGTGGATGAAAAGCTAATAATTACTTCAAACCATAAAAAGGCAAAATATTATTATTTTTAATCTAATTACAATTATGTAAGGTTTATAATTACTTCAAACCATAAAAAGGCAAATTAATAATTACTTCAAACCATAAAAAGGCAAAATATTATTATTTTTAATCTAATTACAATTATTAGATCATTATAAATGTTTTGATGTTTTAGTATAATTTTGACAAAATTGTGCATCCCTGTACTATAAATAAATATTAATAATAAAATGTTTGTTTAATTAACATCAAAACACTTACTTAGTTTAAATATTCTATTTATATTTAATTTTACCTGCATGTCTGTGAACATGCAAATGTGTCGTTATATTATTGAAATATTAACTTAAAAGTGGATGCTTCAAGAACATATTTTGTTAAAAGGGTTCAGCTGAAAGAATCTCCATCACTCAAGTAATGTCAGAACCAAAGGAGCGATTCAGTTTTAAAGTGAAAACAGCAAACACTAATCCAGATGCTCCTGAACACATTCAATCCAAGCCAAAACTTGACATATTATCAAACCAACCTTTATTATAAAAGCATATTCCTCCTTTTAGTTAGATACGTAATGTCTGGGCCATGAATGATACGGTTCTAGCTTTCCTTAATCACTCCATCAAATCAAATCTCACAAGACAATTGTTTATCTGATGTAAAAGTTAAAAATGGCCAGTAGAGGGAGACAAACAACATGACTGCACAAGCCCATTAAACTTCAGCCCACATTAAACTTAATCAGAAGAAGAGCTCAGTTTGGATGTTAAAAAGTTACATTTGGCCACTTACCTTATTCTTGCAAAACGAGGCTGAGCTTTGGTTCTGTCGTCCAGAGGACTGGTCCGTGTTATCATTAAGGTCGGACACAGGGGTCCTGAGGGAGGACGAGTGGAGGCCTTCCTCTCCTTCCTCCCCATCTTCAGCCTCCTCCTCCTCCCTCTCACTCTCTTCTGAATGCTCAGACTCATCACTATCCTGGTCCATTTCCTCCTCGCCATCCTCCTCATCCTCTGCCCGGTCGTCGTCTTCCTGTGAACAACGTCTCGCTCCGGCCTGCCCTTCCCTTCCGCCATTATTATTCTCCTCCTCGTTCTCCTCCTCTTCCTCGGGATTCCGTCTACGCCGCGGGTGCTGCTCCAACATCCACTGGACACCCTTTTCAGCTCCATTCACCGCACTCCTCCGTCCTTCCTCTTGATCCCTCGGCCGCTCTGGTCCTCCCTCTTCCTCCTCGGCTGCTTCTCTTCTCTGTTGCTGGGCCTCCTGCTCCTGCTCCTCCAGCACCCGGTTCATGTGCTCCGCCTGGGGCTGGGGTGCGCGGCCGGAGGTGCTGTTACCTGCCCCAGGCCTCTGCTGCTGGGCCGCCCTGCTGCCGCTGCCCCCCGACAGCAGATCCTGGTTCATTTCCAAAAGCCAGCTTGCTACCTCCTGCACCTTCGCTAGGCTGTCTGAGGAGGACAAGGACTTGGCATTCTGAAAGAGAGACGGAGACGGGAAGTGGTTAAGGCGGATTGTCACAACAAAAATCAAAGGCATGCATATTGGCTGGTTATTCAAAAACAAACATCATTCATCATCATTCTCCTGTTTGCAGCCAGAGTGTGCTGAAGCGGGTAACTCGTTCTTTTATTCATGCCTGTGAAATAAAACAATGGGCATTTGCATCTAAGCTGGGAAAGATGCGATATGAGCGTCCCTCAGACAATGGGCACCGCAACACTAGGCTTGGACTGGAAACCACGGTAACAGTATCACACGCAAATAAACATTCGTCGTATACTCTATTCAAGTTTTCACCGTGTTGCGCTTTATTTTGAAGTAAATGCTAAAATCTAGATTCTAATAATGCACGTGTATTACAAACACATACATTATCGATAAAAACACTGGAGTCAGGAGAATTTGATTTTTAAGAAATATTTTTATTTAATAATGCACATTAAAATAGCAAAATAACGTGTGGGTAATTGCACATGTATCATTCAAATGATTGGAGTCAGGAGGACTTTTTTTTTTTTTAATAAATTATTTTGAAGTTTACCAAATTAAATTGGAATTCAATTGAAAAGTGACAGACTTCTACATTTCTAATTAAATCATTGCCATTTTTCATTAAGCTTTCTGTTCAAAGAACAGGTAAAAAAAAAACATTTTCATAAAAAAAAATAAATAAATAAAAAAATAAAAAAAAAAAATAAAAAAAATAAATAAAAAAATAAATGAAAAATATATATATATATATATATATATATATATATATATATATATATATATATATATATATATATATATATATATAATCAAATCAGCATATTGGAATGATTCGTGAAGGATCATGTGACACTAAAGACTGAAGTAATGATGCTGAAAATTCATTTTAAATGTATTAAAATTCAAAATATACCATTTTAAACTGACACAATATTACTGTATTTGTCATCAATTAATTGCAGCCTTGATGAGCATAATTCCAAAACACTTCAAAGTCTTATAGACTTCAAACACTTCTTTATTTCATCTCATATTCAAATCAGAACATGATTTGAGACTTTATACACAGTTCAGCTAATTCAGAGCAATCTCAGTTCACCGCTGGGGAGAGGAAGACACTAAGTGACAAAAAATCTTGTGCATCGCTGATTCAACGGCAGCATCAGATTCTCTAATCAAGTGGATATTTATTTAATAATCGAAACCCCAATGACTGTAACAACAATCACTGATGAACACATACAGCCAGCAGGGGGCATCACCGCCAAACAAGTGCAGTTCATGAAGCAGCTTCCAGACACACAGCACACATCTACAGCAGGATTCACAATCATATCATGTTACTGTAAGGATGCTTCATCAGTCAGAGTCAGGTTATGGACCATTAGCCCTGCACTGCAATGCCACTCTTGCATTTTTTATGCAAAACATCCTTTTTTTTGCCTTTGGTTTGAAGACTAGAGAACTTTCTTTGAGGCAAATATGGGAAAATCCTTATTAAACCTTTACATTAAACCATATGCTAACTTCACAGAAACAGAGGTTAGTATAAAGAGGAAAGATAACGGCACATGTGAAAGCAGAGATGAGCTGTGCAATCCAATCAGCAGTGTGAGAGCACGTGGGTTTGATAGAGACACACACTGATGGGCAGAGATGGTGAGTGATTAGAGATGATTGCATGAATGTTGCTGCATGCACATAAAAAATAAATAATAAAAATTTAAAAAACAAAATACGGTTTTTGAGCCCAACACCCTGCAAAAGTTAACTGTCAATTTAGGTGACAAACTGAATTCTTATTGCAATGTGAATTTCAGGTTTCAAAAATACATAAATCAAAAATTCAATACAATTGTTAAAAAAAATAAATAACTTGCTGACACATGAATTCTGTTTTATCCTTTTTACAACAACTTGATTAAATGTGTAATCCAGGTTTATGTCTCCTCGATGATGATTCTAACTCCTGTATGAGTTCATTAAAGAAGAGAATGTTGTTTGCTGGTTTTACAGCTGCAAAGACGACAATAATACAAAACTGGTTTACTCCTCACGTGTGCAAAAACATTTTAGATTCACAGACTCCATAAAATAGTGACTTGTGAATATACAAGAGCATGAAAGAACAGGGCTAAACCTAGTACCACTGATGCATGCCAATGTTTTTCTATCAAAATTTTGGATTATATAAAAAGTTTTTTTTTTTCTTCGTCTTTCAGATTGTAAAAATATTTAAGTCTGTTGCTCCCCTTTCCCTGTTTTGTTTGTTTGAATGGATGTTGTTTTGTTGAATCAAAATGCTGTACATTTTTGATTCACTAAAATGAACCAGCTCAAAAGATTAATTCGTTTGAGAATCTGACCATACTGATGCACCGGTCAATCGGTCACTACTAACATTTAACATTTAACATATACTTATAATATACAGATAATTATGAATCAAAGCAGCAGCAGCGCGAGTCCAGATGGTGTAGTTACAGAATCGACCAGCAGGGGCTGAAAGACGCATGAAGGCCTGCTAAACTTTCTACCTGTTCTTTAATGCAAACATCAACAGTTCTTCCACATCCATCATCCACTCTGCTCTCCATGCTCCGGATTATAGGGTCTAATCACAGCAAATATATGAAGCCAGAGATCTCAGGGCGATTTAAAACTCTGATTAGATGAGCTTTTCGATTACAGAATAGTTTCCTTTATAACAAGGAAGACAAGATGCACAATCAGCCAAGAAAATAATTATGTGGCAATGAACTTCAAATAGACATTTCAATTTCCCCTTCTATAGAGAGGCTGAACCAGGTGAGCTCTGTAGGAAAACCTGCACAATCTCTAAAGATTTGTCTCGTGTTTAAGAACAATTACTTTGAAATGCATTGAATGCTTTGCTATGTAAACGCAAAGCATCTATCAAGCGTCATGAAGGTGCTGGACTTCCTGTTAGTATTCGTGTCCTGCGTGCTGGTCTATCCGTGCACCTGCATTAGACTCGAACACAATTAGTGCTATTAGACTGCATTACTGAACTAGTGTGTGCTCGAGTGACAGTGCCGCAACACACACAGGATTACATTGAGACTCATTTGCATTGAGGGCGAGACTGTTAAAGTATATGAAAACTGCCTTAACAACAGTAATCTAGTTTAGTACGCTTCACAGATGCTGCTTGCGTCTCATCTCACCGAAGGTTCCTGCATTTTTTTTTTTTTTTTTTTTTGGATTTCACTTAGGTATCCAGACAAGAAGCCTGATTATTTACTCTTTATTTTGAGAGTTGTTTTGTAATGTTTCATTATTTCTTTTATGATTTTTTTTTTTTTTTTTTGCATTGAAAAAAAGGTGGATTTTTATTTGTATGCTGTCAGTTATAGTTCTTAGAAAGTAAATCTGAATAGTCAAAAATCAGTATCGGCAGGTCACATTCACAAAAGAAATTGGAAATCGGAATCAGCCAAGAAAATTGCAATCGGTGCATTTTATAAGTACTAATAAACAGCTAATGTGCTAGTTATGTGCATACTAGTTAATAGTGAGAATTGAATAGTGAGAGAGAAAAAAAGAAATATAGCAGGACACCTGAAGATGCTAAAGACTCTGAAAATGGTCACTGTCTCAATGTTGTTTTTGCTGCTTTTTGGAAACTTTTTCTCAGTATTCTTTGATGAAAAATAAGTTAAAAAGAACAGCATTTATTCTAAAGAGAAACCTTTTGGAACAATATAAAAATCTGGGGTAAGTACATTTTTTTTCTTTCGTTTATGGAAGAAATTAATACTTTTATTCAGCAAGGATGTGTTAAATTGATAACATAGTAAAGACTTACATTGTTAGAAAAGCTTTCTATTTTAAATAAATGTTGTTCTTTTTAATTTAACTGTTTTTAACATTGATTATTAATCATCATATTAGATTGATTTCTGAAAGATCATGTGACACTGAAGACTGGAATAATGATGCTGAAAATTAAACTTTGAAATCACAGAAATAAATTGCATTTTACAATATATTCACACAGAAAACAGCTATTTTAAATGCTAAAACTATTTCATAATATTACTGTTTTTTTCTGTATTTTTTATGAAATAACTGCAGCCTTGAGCAGAAGAAGAGGCTTCTTAAAAAAAATAAAAAAATAAAAAATGTTACTGTTTTTTTCTTTTCTTTTCTTTTTTTTATGTATCAGTGTTGATCAAAACCATATGAAATCAACACGAATATAAAGAGTACATTTCTAAGAACTTGGCACACGTGTTCTGAACTAGATTTTAAAATGATCTTTTCTTTTTTATTGTTAACACTCATTTGTCATTGACCCTCGGAAAAACATCTGAATCATTCAGACCACAAAACAACCCAAAGCGCCTGGTTTGAATTCAGTGGTAAGTGTACTCCAAGGGAACCAGAGAAACAAAGACTCGAAACAAAAACATCTATAATAAATTCATCAAATTCTTGCATCAAAAGCCAGGGAAAAACACTCCAAAGACCTAACATGACTAACAAATACTGCACAGTTAATGTGATGACAGGAAAAACTCCAGAAGGTTTATACCAGCATCGCTTTCCAAACATGCCCTCTGATACGGAAAACTGGAAGCATTGCCTTAAAAAGAGAAGCATTTGGCTCGGCTCCCGGAAAATGCATCCAGCCGGCGAAGCTGAGCAGTCTGATAAGAGAGTGAGGTGCATCATTTCTTTAGTTATTACCACTGTGTAGACTTCAGTGGCAGGTCATTTATCTACATCTAAAGGGGCTGAGAGGAAGGTGAAGCCAAAATGGGTTTTGGCACATCCTCTCAGAGAGAACGCTAGCAAAGGAGATGAAGGGGAGGAGGAGAGAGTGGCGGTGTTATTGCTTTCACAATGTCATTTCCTACAAAGCAGCCAGACTGTCATCTCCTCTTGGACACCTCAGTTACAGGAAACATTATGAATGAGCAGGAAAAGAGAGAAAGAGAGAGAGAGAGAGAGAGAAAAGAGAGAGAGAGAGAGAGAAAGAGAGAGAGAGAGAGAAGAGAGAGTGTTAATTTTACTAACCACAAAAGGTACCCGGATAGGTCTTTATGATAAGAACCAAGCCAAATAAAAGGAAACCCATCGCAATCGCAATTTACTCATTCATACAGAACAGAATAATAGACCAAATGGCTCATTGGGTAGATACGCAAGTACAAAGACGAAGAGAAATTTGGGTAAATATCTGCAACCAGTGCTGGAAAAACAGATCTCCTGCTGAAAAACCTTATTAGAAACCTCATTTAGTGCTTCTAATGGGCTGTAGTTTAGTCTCAGCAGACTGGTTTGTTAGAGAAAAATGGTTTGTAGGAAAAGAACTGGCTGAAAAGAGTCTTCTTCAGTTAATAAAAGGAAACAGGAAATTAGGAAGTATGGGGAAAGGGAAGCAGGAAATATGCAGGAAGGACAGGAAATGGGAGAAAGGAAGTAGGAAATGATTTAGGAAGAAAAGGTGAGGAAGGCAAGGAAGGAAGGAAGAAGAAAGTAGGAAAGCAGTAAGCAAGTAGAAGGAAAAAAGGATGCAGGATGGCAGGAAGTAGGAAGGAAGAAAGGAAGGAATGAAAGAGGAAGCACGTACGCAAAACCAAACAAAGAGAAATGCGCTTAGGCAGAATAATTACCTGAAAGAACAGATCTGACCGTTTATTTCAGTTCGTTAAATACTTCACTTTAGTGCCACTGAAAAAACAACAACTTGTATTCCAAAGCCACTCGAATAATGCAATTAACGTCAAGCAAGTGAAGCACACATTTGTATTGGTGCAGAACAAGAGAGACACGTACAGGCTGCTAGTTTCACTTTTGCTTGAAATAAAGCCGTGGATGCATGACGTTTCAAATAAATGTTGCTTATAAAGAATGCTCCGCAAATTTTTGTCTGTTTTAATCCAAATGATGCACGTTAAGTGAGTGAACGGCAATCAAGATCATGCAACAGAAGAGCGCTCTCTCTCTCTATCTCTCTCTCTATCTCACTCTCTCTCTATCTCACTCTCTCACTCTCTCTCTCTCACACTCTCACTCTCACACACTCTCACTCTCACATTACACCTCTCTCACTCTCTCACACTCTCTCACACTCACTCACACTCTCACTCACACTCTCATACTCTCACACTCTCTCATACTCTCACACTCACTCACTCTCTCACTCTCATCTCACACTCACACTCTCTCTCTCACACTCTCTCTCACTCACACTCACTCACTCTCTCTCACTCTCTCACACACTCACTCTCACACTCTCTACACTCTCTCACCTCTCACTCTCTCACTCTCTCTCTCTCACACACTCTCACACACACACTCTCACACTCTCACTCACACACTCTCACACTCTCTCACACACTCTCTCACACTCTCTCACACTCTCTCACACTCTCACACTCTCTCACACTCTCACACACACTCTCACTCTCTCTCTCTCACACTCTCACTCTCACACACTCTCACTCTCACACTCTCACACACTCTCACACTCTCTCACACTCTCTCACACTCTCTCACACTCTCTCACACTCTCTCACTCTCTCTCTCTCTCACTCTCACACTCTCACTCTCTCTCTCTCTCAACTTAAATAACTTGTGCATTGTTTTTCTTACTTGCTTTTCACATATCTGGAATTTTTAATTGTTTTTTTGTTCGTTTTATATTGGTATCAGTTGAAATGGACATAAATCAGTTCCTTTTATAATATTTGATTTTGTGCTCTCACTTCCACATATTCTATTCACAGCAACAAAGGAATTTGATGCAAAAATAAATCTGTTTGTGTCCCACAGACAATGTGCACAGATCATGTTCACCTGTGTCTCTGGCTCAGACTGGATTTAAAAATGAGCTGCAGCTCCTCCAAATTTAATTTGTAAATCACGAAGATGAAGCTACTTGCATCTCAGGATTTATCAGTAACTTCAGTAATAAATATTTAACACATTGAAATGAGGTGGTAAGGACATCTCTGGGTTTGCAGAATGTTGATGTTTACATTTAAAAAGTGTGGTTATTATTATTATTATTATTATTAAAATCCTTTTTTTTGTCTGGAAGCAGGTTTATTTAAATGCAAAGATTAATCATAATTAAAACCAGCTCCCTGACTGGCATTTGGTTCATTTAAACTTGAATGTGACCGTAAGCGTGGCTAAATATTTATAGTGAGTGAATCGTAAACGTATTCAATTCAACTCAATTTCATTTGTTTAAACCAAGCTGCTCTGTGGACTGGAAGAGTAATTAAGGCACCACATCACCTCCTGACTCAATTTTGTCAAATACACTCCACACTTTGGAGGTACACAGGTTCGAGGGAGTGAAAGGAGATGCTGTTTGACATCATATTTCATAATATCTGTTTGTTTTATTTCTGCACTGGCAGTTATTTTTCTCACAGCCAATATTTTGGGAAAGCCTCCTTCCAAAGCTCCAGCTGCAGATAAAAAGCTGAGAGATTTGAAGCAGTCCCTGAAGTGCTCCTATCTCTCAGCGTTGGGTTAATCACCAAATCAATTCAGCGTTCAGCTAAGACATGCACTCTATTGCAATGCACAATTCAAACTGAACCATACAACTTCTGAGCAGCCGGCAAATATTTACAACTGCCCTGCACTTTAAAAACAGGCAAGTTACACCTACACCAGTGAATAAATAATAATTAAACACAAGTGCACAAATATTATTACCTAAGGATCTGAAACATCTCAAACAGCCTTGAAGACCCACAACTGAATGCACTCTCAAAAGAATTAAAAAATTTTACCTTTTAAATGTCAGTTGAGCAGAATTATATTCACAGAATTGCAGTAAACCATTCATAATTTATTAATTCTCCCAGTCTTAAAATTTTCCTTTCTAAAAATCTACTGTTTGTCCTACCAGTCAGCTTTGATTATATTCACAGATGTCACATAAATAATTTTGCAAACCATGCATGTCGGATTTTTTTTTTTGGGGGGGGGGGGGGGGGGGTGACTTCTCTAGCGGTTAGTACCACGTCAGCACCTCTAGCTTTTAGACCATGCCTGAAACAAATAATTATGCAAAGTTACTAAAGAAAATAATTTAACACCACATTTGCATGATTACGGTTCTCCGCTGCCAGTTAATGGTCACACTGACATGCAGTTACACAAATAAAACATTTATATTTTCAGTGTTCAAGTGTTTAAATGTTTTATTTCATGTTTTTATGATTTGATTAATTAGTAGCCTTTTATCAACTTACAAACCCAGTGCAGTTCTTACATTAACCCCGGTTTGAGAAACCCTGGTGTAACATTTAATGCACTTCATGATTTTTATATTAATATGGCATGTTTAAAGGCAAGTTTAAAACAAGGTAGATAAAAAGGAATCTAAATGTAATCCAAAAAACAGTCAGATGAAAAATGAGTAACTTAGATTGAGTTACTAACTAGTTTATCATCATGTAATCTGTAATCAGAAATGGAGTAGAATCTGTAAGTAATCTACACAGATCTGGATCTATGCATAGCTTGTTAACTGACTCAAGCATTACTTTGAATACTTTTGCACAGGCACAAAATGGACAGTGGTACTGACTAAAAGCTTGCGCCTGTCACTAAGCCAAAGAGTCTACAGCCAGGCCTTCTTTGCATTTAAGTACTCAGGCAATATGTGTCCAGCCAGCAAGCATGTGCCGCTGTGGATGTGTCTGCATGGCTTTGGCACTGAGTTCTGACATCCCTGAACAAAAGACACAGATGTGCGGTTGAAGTACTGCAAAAGGGCCAGTCTACGCCGGCTCTGTCAAGCCTTAGTGCATTGATAATTCAGAGTACCTCTCCAACAGGACAGGCAGACGGCCAAGCAGACAGAAATCGGTTTCACAGAACACGCTGGCGGTGGAACAACTCTACAGCTTCAAGGATTTTCATACAACTATTTCACTTGGCATTCACTGATATCGAAGGAAATAAATGAGGCATGGATGGAGAGAACATAAACCAGTGGGAATCATGTGGTCACAAAAAAAAATAAAAAAAATATGAGCACCAGACTACAAGATATTAAAGAAGCCATCAAACTGAAACTGGAGCTTTGTGGCTTTCAGTCCACGTTAGCGAATCAAGCCATCGAAATGTTAGAGTACGTCAAAAAGTTGATTGAGTTTCACCCTTAGTGGAAATTTAACATTTATAGCAACACCCCAAAAACAGACAGATTCTCATCCAATCGAAAAGCATTTACCTTGTAATCAAAGAACAGGATAAATCCTTTTTGGTCCGTTTCCCAGAAAACTAAGACTACATAAGAAATAAAAAAGTCTTTGTTTAAGAGTACACAAGGATGCAGATGACTTTAAATCGTGAATGGAGAATCATAATAGCATATAATAATAACATATGGGTGAAACAAATTTGGCATACGATGTCAAATGTTACTATTTACGTGTTTTTGCATCATTGAGCGATGTGGCCAGTCACAGACGTATCTGTTGAGTTCTTGAATGCAATGGCCAATCAGAAGTGCTTAAATTTAAGTGACAGCAATTCGCTCAATGCTTAACGCTTTTTGTCCAGTGCTGAACTCTACACACTCACGAATCATCTCATAAAGCGCAAATAAATTAAAATAAGAGATTCATCATAGAGAGCTTCATCGATTAAAACAGAACTATGTGAGATTGTGATGAACTGAGATGAGTGACAGCTTTTTATTGATGATAGCAATAGCAATGCAAAATAGATTTACAGAAACACCCTCAGATTTGATTCTGGAACAACTCATGTCTGTCCATCAATCACAAGAGCTATAGTGCTGTTGTCGAGTAAGACCCAAGACTGTCGTTCTGTCACTGGATGTAAAGAAACTGCACCCTCAGAAACTTAGCATGGCCTTTCTAAAGATCTGAGCATTAGAAATGCATGGCTAAGGATTAACTTTTAATGCTGTGTTTGTGTTTGTTCTTCGAACCGCTTTGAGAATTATTCTAAACATGGTGTTGTTTTTTCAAAACATCATTTATTGAAAGATACAGCAGTGCCAAGCATTTGGACCTTGGAGGCAGTGCAGTTAAGTACATTTATTTTTAATCTTACAGTGTGTTTATGTATCGCCAAACCATAATTGAACACCCAAAATGTAGTGTTGCTAATAAAATCAGTGCATATCTGGTTAAGAAATATTTACTTCCGTATATAGATATTTGGTTACATTATGTAGCATTTCTAGTTTATTATCCTTAAATGACTCTGGGTCAAACGTACATGGCTCTGAAGTTAACTTAAGTCATGATGAAGTTAACCAATCACAGCAGAGCCCCTGGAAAATCAGTGTTTTTCACAGTGAGGATTTACAAATATTGGACCTTTTTCTGGTGCAAAAAGTAACTTTGCAAACTTAAAAAAAATCTGAAACTGCAATTCATGGTGCATCACCAATGAGGTTTGTTTTTGCATGTCACACAAGCAAGCACATCTGAGATTCTGTGTCTGTGTCTGAGACAAACCATGCAAACCCAAGCCAAACGACCCCAGTCATGACTTCTGATTGAAGGAGAAGTGACAATAAAAGCACAACCAATTTAGCGATCAAATTTGCTTAGTGTCACAATGATGACTCGCAAGGCGCAGAAGCTGAACAAAACTTCCTGCATTAATGTGCAATATTAAAAAAAGATGCTAATCTACATAATTGCACTTTCTCAGCCGTCACAGGGAGCAAACGCAGAGTCTAGGATGCATTCAGGATGTTAATTCTATAAATACAAGACTAATGTCTCCTTTTTGCCCTTGAGTCTATGTTTCTTTGAGGAAGGTATTAATCAATACCAGAGCCATGAAGGGATTCAGATTGGTTTGAAAAGAGGGAACCTAACCCTTTTAGACAAGGCTTACCAAGGATGAGGGAGAATCGTCTCACTCGGAGAGAGAAATCCACTACCTGCCTACAATGCAATCAGAAAGCCACAGACAGGAAGACAAATGGCATGAAAGCCAATCGTCCTTTCTGCCTTACCAATCAGCGTTATGGTAGCAAGGCTAAAAATCTGCAAGCAACATTTATACCCTAATAATAAATGTTGGATCAAATGTCTGAAAGTGGAAATAATACATTATTCCCTGAAAAATTAAATGATTGTGCCTCTTGTAGAAGAGCGACTAAATAACTCTGTCAAAACAAGTGCAATATACTCCATTTCCCATTCTCTCAAAACTGAGAATTATATAAGAAGCTGCAAAAGCTTTTTCCCTTCATAGCATTTTATCTAATTTGCTGGGGCATAAATATTTTCCCAAGATGCACCAGATCAATCTTGTTCAAAGTGAGAAGGCCAAAACCAAAAAGTTTGGCCAATACTGACTATAGGTCACATGACCTCATCTGCCACTCATCTCCAATGCGAGCAAATTGCTCTGTTGAAAACTCTCTTCAAAAGCAGCAAATCGAAGTCCGGCTAGAGACAGCCTTTAACAGATGTATATATTAAGAATGCATGTCGATTCAGAGACAGCTCTACGGTTGTCAAGGTAGCAAGATGGCCATTAAATCACCTGGTTCCATTACAAAATCAATTACTGCAGTGTGCTTGCATGGTCTCTCTAATAGCCAAATAACAATGGAGACACTACTGCAAGGTCAGTCCTGCAGTGCTGATCCAGACAGACTGAAATCTTCATCAAGAGACTGCTAACAGCTCCTTTCGCCATAAATGTACACTGTTCTGAACATACAACGAATTAGAGCAACTCTGGGATGCAAGTAGTTACAAATACCAAAAATGGAGCAACTGACCATGTTTTCTAAAGGCTGGGACACACCAAGTTGACGGTCAGTGAGAAATCTGATTGGTTTTTCGGTTTAGGGAATGAGTCAGTGCAGGAGAATTAAAGTTTTACAAGACAAGTCAAGACTGCACAGACAGAAGGCGGTTCTGACGTTATTCAATCTCACCCGAGCGTTCCAATACGCCAATAATTTATTTTCAGAACGGTAAGCGAGCGCTGCTTTGTTTACGTTTCATATATTTGTGTTTATCTCGTATAATCTTCTTTTGAATGAGGAATATAGACTATTGATAGCTGCTGATTCCTCTCATGCAGACGCAGAACACATGTGCTAGTGTGCAGTTTGTTTACGTTTCGTATATTTTTAGGAAAAGTTTTCTGGTGTGAAGAACGTTTAAGGATTTCTTTGTGGTTCAGTCGGCTTGGCTTTATTTCTTTGCATCTTGTGTTGTTGTTCTTGACCCTAGTCTGGGTTGACTAATGAATCGAGGATTGAGATGAAAGACATATGCTTTGTTCATGCAGTGGAATTGAACGTCTAAAGTCACCTCAAATTCTTTCAAGCCATTGTTTCCACTAGAATGACAAATTTCCATTTTTTTCATCACTTGAAGTACAGAACAAAACAACCCATTAAACACACAACTACATCTATCTTTAAAAGTCTTGTTGTCATCAAATATGACATCTATCACAAAGCTTCTGAAACTAGCCTACAGGAACCCAGAAAAGAAAGAAATGTGTAGAAGTTTCAAACATTTAGGTTTCAGCAACAGAGGTTACCTTGTGCTGAGGTGGGCAGCCAGTAGCCAGGCGCTGCAGGTGCTCAGAAGTGTGGCTGCAGGACAGCAGATCTGAGCAACAAGCAGAGCGGCCGAGCCTCTTCATCAGCGACGAGATGATGCTGCAGCCACAGCCGCACATTGACTTGCTCATCAGAAACCAAAAATGTTGAATGAGGAGAAGACCGAGGTTCTCAGCTACCAGCGGCCCTCACTTTGAAGGCGTGGGCTGTCAGCTTAAGTGACAAGTCACAAGTGGTTGTGTCAAAAGAGCGATCCGCAGGAGAAAAAACTGGCACGGGAAGTAAAGTTTTCAGAGAGCCGAGGATGTCACAGATCTACAGACTCTCTCCGAAAGAGTTCCTGAAACATCTGAACAGTCGAGAAGACAAAGCAGAGAGAGTTCACCAAAGGACACGGTCTTCGAGATCAAGTCTCCATCCATTCAGTATTCAGTAGTTCAGGATGAGGAAGTGTGCCTGTAATGCAGAGCCTGCAGATCCCGCAGGTGTGTGATGATCCTCAGATGGCAAGAGAGTATCTCTCTCAAACCGGCCAAGCTTACCCTCCCTGCACTTCCCTCCGCTGCATCTCTTCCTTCTCTCTCCCACCCCTCCCTCGTTCTGACACAGTCTACTCTTCCGAGCATCTCGATGAGCAGCGGCTCTGGAAGCCCCTCCCTCCGTCTCTCCTCCTCACACTAATCTCAGCAGGACTACCTCCAGTAACACACCACTGTCTGGATGTGTTGTTTTAACACTGTTATAATGCGTGTTACCACAGGACTGTGCACACAGTGTAACATTATTAGACCATGGATGTCCAACTACATTTGCTCAAATGTTCAGTATGCCATCAAGCATATTCATATCTAGCAATGCGATGTCCTCAACTTTTCATTTTCAGTGTGACGAATAGACCGGAAGCTATAACAGATTGCATAACTTCTTTCATGACTCATTGTTTGAGTGGAAAGCCAAAAATGTCATTTTAACACAAAAATTGGATTAGATGCAAAAGAGCTACATTTATGTTGAAATAATTGAAAGACATTCACGTGACAATACAGCATGCTACTGGAAATGTTTACCATTAGATACAGTTTCAAATTCTGTTTTTAAAAACAGATTGATGTATACAGTATATACTCCATGAAGTATGCAAGGCGTTCATTATAAATAATGCCACGGTTCTCTATTATAATGCAGTTTTAAAACTTGTTCCCAAACAAAAACTGCCAGTAAGGTACTTTGATCCCACGCCAAACACGTCTATGTAACCAAATCTATCCCACATATAAATGATGAATTTAATAAGAAATGACTTCAATTACAAATAAAATTACAAGAGCAAAAGGTCGAGTCACATTTTGCTGGAGGCTTGATTACTCAGCCAATTAAAAAAAAAACTGGGAAAGAAATAACACAGATAAAGGTGCTGACAGGCTGTGGGCAAAACTAAACGGAGGCAATTCTGCCGGAGCGAACCATCTTTAGCCCAAATGCATCATGACAGTCCGTCTCCATCCTAACCTTATCTCTCAAAGTGTTGAGCTCCCTCACCTAATCTCACACATCCAACCTGATTAGCGAACAGACCGGGCTCCCTTGGGCCTTGTGGGAGATATGCAAATCGCCTGACTCATCAGCGAATAATATGACAGATGATAAAGAGATTCCACTGTAGGGATCCCACCATTTGCTGATGGAGTGGAGGGGGAAGATATTGGAAGGTGCAGCGGTGTCTCAGAAGTGGGTAAAACGTGAAGCTACGGGACACCAGCCAGAAAACTAAAATTAGACAAGCACGAATTACATTTCATCATAACCAATACCAAAAAGGGTATGTGCCTTATAGCTATACATAATGGGATCAAATAGTTAAATGGACATCATTATTGGGTGCTTTAATAATGTAATTGCGTAAATGTTACATCAGTGCATGATTACTTAAACTAGTGAATTGAACCAGAAAAAAATCATATTTCCCCGTTTGCCTGAGGCTCTGGATTACATGTAATAATGCTGTAAATAGTGTTCAGTTTCTTGCACAGACCGATTGTTTCGCTTCATAAGACCTCAATATATCGTCAGGAGCCACGGGCATTATTTTTGTGTTGCCTGATATGTTTTTTTTATTCTAAAAGACGTGCAGCCGCTGACTTACATTTTATGAATCACCAAGGAGCACCGTTTCAGCTAAATATCTTCTTTACTGTTCTACTGAAGAAGTCACCTACATCTTGTATGGCCTGAGGATGACAAAACTAAGCAAATTTTCATTTTTGGGTGTACTATACCTTTAAGACCCCAAAGATACAAACAGAACAAGTCCTGGAATTTGAGAAGAAACTCAACAGCTTTCTTTTGCAAAGTGACCCAGCGGTCATGAACTCTGACTGCCACCTCAGACAAGCCTGTACTGGTTCTGTGGAAAACGTGTTTGAATCGTGATTCGATTTTTAAGTCCAAACCACCTGCTTCCAAGAGACTTTCTGCTCGGTGTTCAGGAAGTCAGGTGCATTCAGCCAAGCGTGCAGAGGACATGCATGGAGGTCCACGGCTCCACCAGCCTGGAAATGAACTGCAGTTATCGCTTCAAGATGCAAACTACTTCCACAGTGCACTTCACATTTAGCGGTGATCTCTTTTTTTAGAGACTGAAAGCTTGGTGCTAATGGATTGCGGCAAATTAGTTATGAATAGGCCTTTCTTATTGGTTTCCCTTCTTTACACCACCTGTTAGACCTGCTTACTCCACCAAAAAGGGGTTCTGAAGTAATACTCCTCACTGACAATCCCTGCTGGTACTGAGATTCGAACCCGCGACCTTTGGGGGCTTCACTATAAGAAGTCTTGAAATTGTGATTTATTACACTCAGTGTATTCTCTGTCGAATCTTTTAACCTGGTTGGCAGAGTGCATGGACCAAATCAACAACAGACAGAAACTCATTCATTCTCCCAACCGTGACACAATCAGAGATAAAACAAAACGAGAGAGAAAGTCTCAACAGTGGGGCTTCATCCGGCTGGTATAATGATATCAAAGACATCCAGCATCTAGCACGATTTTTTAATGGAACAATGCAATAATCTCAAAACCTCCTCTACAAAAACAGAGCAGCATTTTAAATTAAGAAAAAGCGATATTTAAAATGCATGCTACAGAAAATCATTTAGACTTCTAATGCACTTAAAATGCAAGTCATTCAGAGGAGTTTAAAAGCCGTTAAGTTGTCTATATTGTCCTTTAAGTGATTTAAAAAGGATGGACGTCTAGTTATACATTACCAGTGCAATTGCCGTGGGTGGAGTTTACTGCATTTAAACAATACTAGTTACATACATAGTTATGACAAGTCCCCTACAGATATTTTGTGCAAGTTTCTACATTTATTGTCTTTGCATGGTCATGACAAAGAGTTGAACAATTGGATATAACCTTGCACAAAGTTAGTCTGCAGTTCTGTTCTCATTTTGACAAATCGTAACACCTCTGCAATGCCTTGCTTCAAGGACTTTCTTTGTAAGTACATACACTTGTTGTTGTTGTACAAACTGAGGGATGAGTTTAAATGATTTTCCACGGTAATTTACTGCATGCCACAGATGATTTACGTGATGTACCCAAGTTGTATTGAATACAAACATTCCTTTAAGACTTTCTAGAGGGTTTGGGGTTTCTAAAGAAGAGAGCAAATTGAGCATCACCAGTAAATTTAAGGCTGATACCAAATCAACAATACTGCAACTCGAAGATCAATAACAATCGCAATATTTCATGTGTGAAGTTACAATTGCCTGATGTTTGAGCAATGCATCTCTAGGAAACAGTAAGTACACTTTAAACACAACATGACTACTTTCTAAATTGCATGAAACAGATATGTGCATGCATTAATAAAAAAAATGACATCTGGATCTTCAGGTGCAAAGACAGACGTATGCAGGACTTTGCAAGTTCGCCTTCATCTTTATCCACTTTTGAATGCAACTCCCCAAATCATGACATTCAAAACGTCAATCAATGCTTAGAACAAAGTCCTTGCTCCGCATTTGCTCTTTATTTGATAATCTGTTAAACACAATACAGAAGAAAAGAAGGCTACTTGCATTGTCACAACTTTAAAGAAATAGACTGGGAGTTGCAGATTAACGGTTTAAAGGTGGGATGCCTTCAGAAGACTGAGAAAAGAGGTGGAAGATCATGCTGTTTGCTGTACATTATTTATGAATATTGCTTTTCACTGTGTCAGCTCCCTGCTTTCACATCGATCCGGTGCGAACCAAGGTCTGAGAGTGTGGATTTCACCGAGAGACAGATAGAGAGGGACAGGGAGACACATTCAGATCACTCTATAAACAAGTAAAAGGAAAGTTGAAAGGGGTTTGATAACAAGATGGAATGTGACAAAGTGAACGGGACAATAAAAAAAAATTCTCACTTTCTAACTTACTATTAAATCTGACTTTTGCCTCAAAAAAAAAAAAAAAACTCCTAATGTGCTGCTTATTAAGAGTTAGTAAGGAAGTTGTTTAGGATTGGGATTAAAGGATCTAAAATATGCTCATGCAGTATAAGGCATTAATATGTGCTTATAAGTACTAATAAACAGCCAATATGCTACTCATATGCATGCTAATAAACAACTAATTAATAGAGAGAATAACCCTTTTTGATCTCTCCTCTCCTTAAAAGAATAGAATAGAAAAGAATATTTAAATTGTCATTTATTCACTCTTACGTCGCTCCATATCTTCATGATCTTTCTTCTGTGGGACACAAAATATAGGCTGATACTTTGAAGAAATGTCATAACCAGTTTTGGTTACAACCGATTTAAAAAAAAGAAATGAAGAAAAAGAAAAAATTCTCAAAATGCTTTATGTTTAAAAGAACATAGGGTCCAAGTCTAGTTACAAGATGGAGCAACCAGACAGTTTTTCTCAGTTCTTTGATAAAGTATTAGACCAGAAGTCTATCAGGAGGAGTATAAATACACACAACAAAGGGACATTTAGCTAGAATGATATCAGTAAAAACGCAGGCAGAAGCTAGCAACTGCTCCCAAAACATTAAGCCATTGTTTTTACCTACACAATGCTCATTGTTCCAGGTGATAGTTATCCATTTCCTGTAATCAGGAACGCAGCATGCAGTGCCTGATATCCCACATTCAGACTATTAGCCAACAAAAGCTGTAGACCATGACAACTGGTCAGATAAAAGTTCTGTGGGTGATTTCACATTCACAGACAATCACTTTAAATGACCTTTAGACAGATGCAGCTGCTGTGCTGAATATGAAAGAAAAAGTCTTTAATAAAACAGACACACAAGGTCAATTTAAGACACACACCCCTCGATTTCCAAATAACCTGAAGGGGTTTTAATGTGAGGTTTGATGTGAATTAAAACAATACAGCAGAGGAAAAATATGCTGCAACAGGCCATGATGATCGACTAAACCATAATAAACAATATTATTGTCACTTTAAGACTATTTTACATCAATGACAATGATATAACTGCATAATAATGTACATACATGATATCAGAGATCAATGAATTTTTAATTCTTAATATTCAGACAATGGAACTGGAATGCCAAAACATTAAATGGCCTGAATAAATAAAACTATGAAAGGGTATGAGTACTTCAATATTCAAGTAAACCCTCAGAAGACAATCACATTGTGTGTATATGCTATACATTCTGAATACTTATGAATCAAAGTGTTAAAAATGACTGCAACAAAAGCAGTCTGAATGAACATGCAAATTCACTCTCTGACAGTAGGTGGCGCTTTTGGACAAGCAGAAATACAGCGGTTACCATTGTTTAGAAGCGCTGTGCTTATTTTCAGGCATTATACAGAGATAATATGAGAAAATGTCAATGAAATTCACTTTTCAAAATAATGTATTATGTGGAAAACGTAACATTAAAATTACTGGGCTTGTCGCAGAAGTTTTTACCAGTATTATGAGTGATGATATTGAAATAAGTGGCAAAAGAGTGCTGAAATACAACAGGTTTAAAAACTTTTTTACATAAAACAAAAAGAACAGAACATTTAGAATTATTATTTAACTTAAGTTAATGCATTAACATTAACAATGAGCAATATTTGTATAAAAAAAAAAAATTGGTTTTAATAATACATAAATAAATGTTCAAATGAACCAAGATTCATAAATGCTTCAGAAGAATTTTTCTTTGTTAACTAATGAATTAACTATTTTTAAATAATAGAACCTAAGTGTAAAGTGTGACCGAACAATAATAAATAAAAATTTTCAAACAATATCCAGGGCATGTTGTAGACAGATTAAAGTGCAAAAAAGTTTGAAAATAAATAGCCTATTAAGTCTAAGTATTAAGTATTTAGTGTTGTGATGAACACCAGCGAATAAAAAGTCTGAATAGCGTGTTTAAAAAACACTGAAATCCTCTTCAGAAACAGAACGTAGCGCAGCAGCTTTATTGACGGGGTTACCGTAGAAGATTTTGACATTATGTAGTTTGGTAAACTCCTAGTTTGAGAATAGTCCTGAAAAGAAAAATCATAGACACAAAGAAAGCCACAAACGCATTCCTCTATTAACGAAATGCATCTCCATCCTTCCGCGATACGATCCCCGGTGATTAATCGCATGTGACAGAACTGCATGAATGGGTGTTTTCTGTCTAACAGTCAGCTGGTATTCTGGCTGGCAGGAAAGCACACCGCTAGTGCCAACCTCAAAACATCAAAACAGCGCCAGCAGCAGACGGGGGATCATTACCTGCCATTTATTAGACTGACTGTGCCAACATGCCGCAGCCAGCGTGAGTCACCCGAACACCTGCACGACCCGAGACACAATCTCACGCCTCTGTGACGATTCATGACAACACCACAAAATCACGTGCGTTTAGAACCGGCCAGCACTCATACAAAGCCTCCGTGCAAATGATTCAGAAAAGTTTCACTGAAGTTTAAAAGGTTCTTTCAAAGTTGTGCCAGTTTTTCCAATCCACGCTCAGGCCTGGGGAATAATACTGATCGCAATACTAATTGCTTCCCTTCCATTAAAAAGCAGCGATACCTTCGAACACAACGTTGGATATTCTCCTTCTCCTCATTATGTGTGTTAAAGATGGGCATTTCATTAATGTGTCCGCTGCTCTCTCATCTACGACTGCCGGTTAATGAGGATTAAAGTTAAACGGGTTTACAGTCATTAGAAGGCTGATCGATTTCAGAGCAGCACAGACAGCAACAGTGTGTCAGGATATCAGGTGGCATGTAAATAAATTAGCAATGAGAAAGCAAAAGGTACAAAAATAAAACTATATTGCCTCTCTAGAGTAAAATTAAATTATTCTATCTCAGTTAGCTACGAACTCTGAGTCATTAAATCTTTCAATCAACAGATTTGTTTAAAAGCATTCAGTAACTAAATATAACTCTGTGTTTCTCAGACGTGCAATGTATGCAACCTAATGTAATATGAAGAACAATACAATGACATTTAAAAGTTAAGGTCGGTAATTTTTCTTGAAATTTTCTTCAAATTAATACTTGCTCAGTGACCGTAAAGAGATTTAACATGTTAAAAAAAATACTACAAGAATGCAAAAAGTAAACTATACATTATTACTCTAATCTGCTAAAGGCAATGGAATGAAGATTTTAAGATATTATAATTAATATGATGGTTTTCTGTAAAGGTGCCTTGAAGTGATGCATATAGTGAAAAGCGCTAAACAAACGAATCTTAACTAGATTTAAAGAAATTGTTGTTTTGAACATAACATTTAAAAAGATTCATCATGGTTTCCACAGAAATATTAAGCAACACAACTGTTGTTAATATTGACAAGAAAAAAAAATTATTTCTTTGAGCAGCAAACCAGCTAATTTTTCTGAAGGATCATGTGACACTGAAAAAATAAAAAATAAAATACAACAGAAAACTAATTTTAAATTGTCATAAAGTTGCAAATCTATAGTTGGACATAAGAAAAAAAAAACCTTAACTATATTCAAATATTAAAGGTCACTACGGGGTTCTGAATAAATAATATGAACCCCAAAAATACGAGTGCGCATGAAATCATCAACCTAGTTTTAATGGAGTCTGTATGTAATACAGCGGGACGAACTGCATAACAGTGGTGGCAGGAATAAGAAGCATCAGTACAGGGATAATATACGAGTATATGAAGGATTTTAATACAGTAATGCATAAATATTAGCTGTGCAGCACTCAGTCCTGCTTGAGAACATGCACCTGCATGTCTCTGTTTATATCTGATTATATATCTATATACTGCCCTCTGGTGGGGATGTGAACCAAGCACCGTGTAACCACGGTAACAATGCCCTGACTGAAATCATAGCTTCCTGTCACCACAACAGCCGGGCAGGGAGGGCTAACTGCTGTATGCTGAATCTACTTCCTGTTTTCAAGCAGTGTTTCCCAAACATGAATGAAAATACTGACTGGAGTGAAACTGGGCATTTTTTTTTTGAATGGATTGGATAGAGAGAGAGAGGAGAGAGGGAGGGGGAAAAGAGAGAGAGAGAGAGAGAGAGAGAGAGACAGAGAGAGAGAGAGAGAGACAGAGAGAGAGATGGAGAGAGAGAGAGAGAGAGATGGAGAGAGAGAGAGACAGAGAGAGAGAGAGAGAGAGAGAGAGAGAGATAGAGAGAGAGCTACTGGGCTTGAAAGCATTGTTGTTGTGTATTTTTGGGATCTAAAAATACCTGACAAAAAGAGAAAATGCTGCCATCTCAGAACATACCTATGGAGCCTTAAAAGAATATTTGCAGCATAATGCACAAAAATATTTTTTTATATAGACAAATTTTCAGCATCATTACTGCAAGCTTTCACTGTCACATGATCACTATAATATTCATAATTTAGTGCTTAAAAAAAAATCTGATTATTATCAAGGCTGAATATTTTTGTGGAAATCGTGATTCATTGTATTTTTCAGGAAAGAACAGCATTTACTTGAAATAGAAATCTTTCGTAACATTATAAATGTCTTTGTCAATATAAACTTTAGTACTTAAAACCAGAAATGTGAAACATTTAATTTTACAAAAGCACAAAGCTAAATAATTCTGTTAAAAATAATTCTAACTCTGTCAAAACTATTTATATGTACAAAATTAAAAACAAAGCGTGTTAAAAATGGCTCTAGCGATAATGGCCACAAAATTAAGAATCAAAGATTTATTTGAGAATTTTTCACTATAAACAGTCTTCACTCCTCTCTACCAGACACCGAAGCATATGAAGATGAATTGGCAAGTGTTTGTTTACACCTTAAATTCCAATTACATGCATCTTGCATCACATTTGCTGTAAAGACCTGAGAGATGAAGTCGCTCGAAACCCCTGAAGACCTGACTGCTGTGAGCCAAGACGCAGACGAACTGAGACTAGAAACAGAACAAAACCTCTCATCCATGACAGACTCGTGCTGGCCACATATGGGTCAAAGCTGGACTGGGCAGTGAGGTGCTGTGGTGTAGTGGTTAAAGCTCAGGGCTGATTAAAAATAGACAGTTGGACTGCAGAACTGTCGTCTGTGGCCTCTCCTGTGAACCACGCAGAGAACGCTTGAATTATTGAAGAGGAAAGAACAGACCGACTCAAGGAGGAACACTGCAGAGGTTCGGGGTTTGACGGTCACACTTGTGCGAAGGAGATTTAAGGACTCCGTTAAGAGCTTCAGATGCAAACGCACCATTCATAAGATAATAACATAAAAGCATAACTGATAAAGCAAGCTCATTATGGACCAGCCACTGCTGACAGGCTCTCCAAGACTTGAGAGTTCCCAAATAAACCCATTTTTAACGTGAATCTGTGTTTTTGATCAGAATTCGATTTACACCACATCGCCAGCGAGTGTTTATTTTAACTCCTAACCGAAGAAATAAATCATGCACATGTTGCCAGAAGAACTCGAGGAGAGTTTAGGGATTTGCTAGAAGTGGTCAGAGAACAACTAAGACTTTAACAAACAGATGATAACGGACTACAATATAAGTGAACATCAGAGAACCTTATAAAAAAAATAAAATGAAAAAATGCATTTCATGACCCCTTTAAAATGTATTATTAAAGGTATTATAAGCAGCCCGGTGGCCTCTAGCAGTGCAGCTCTTTAACAATTCATCAATGGAGGCGCTGCCACCTTCTGCACCATATCAGTTTACCTTTAATTCACAAAAGCGTGACGGGACATACATTATTAACCAGCCAAGCACACAACTCCCCCAAGCAGATGCAGAGACACAGAAACAAACAGGGACCCTTGAACATGAAGCTGCCTGTCCCACAAAAATCACACAGCGGGTCTGGTGACCGACATACGAGGGGAAGTGTGAAAGTTCACTTCCTTGCTTCGACACCGAGGACAATGTGTGGCTGGGTTGGGCCTCTCCACCTTTATTTTCTTCCTCCCGTCTTTCATCCTGTGAATGGTTCAGTCATCACATCCGGGAGAAGACCACGAATGGTGGTCAGTGCTCTGAATGGACTGCTCGTCCTTGCATCTAAAGCTTCAAAATGCACCGGTATCTCTGAACGCAAATTTAATTGCAGATTTAGAACCAAGGAGATTAGTTTTTATGACAAATATATATATATATATATATATATATATATATATATATATATATATATATATATATATTCCACTATTTGCTGGAGTTCCTCAAAGACTGCCAGCATCTCTGATACACCATAAACACAGAAGCACAGGACTTCTAGAATAAAGGAGAATATAGATCTGCACCGCTGTTCAAATTCTGGATGTTTTCTTTTTTGAAAGAAATTCATACTTATGTGTGACCCTGGAGCACAACACCAGTCATAAGGGTCAGTTTCTCGAAGTTGAGATTTATACATCATCTGAAAGCTGATAAAATAATATCTCCATTGATTTATGGTTTGTTAGGAGGACAATATTTGGCTGAGATACAACTATTTGAAAATCTGGAATCTGAGGGTGCAAAAAAATAAATAAATAAATAAATAAATAAATAAATCGCAATATTGAGAAAATCGTCTTTAATGTTGTCCAAATGAAGTTCTTAGCAATGCATATTACTAATCAAGAAATTAAGTTTCGATATACTTATGGTGGGAAATTTACTAAATATCTTCATGGAACATGATCTTTACTTAATATCCTAATGATTTTTGGCATAAAATAAAAATCGATAATTTTGACCCATACAATGTATTTTTGGCTATTGCTACAAATATACCCCAGAGACTTAAGACTTGAGAAAAAAAAAGCAAGTAGCATAATTAAAAAAAAAAAAAAAAAGTTTAGGAACCAAATTGTCAAATTGAGAATTTTTGACATTGAAGACTGGAGGAATGATGCTGAAAATTCAGCTTTGATCACAGAAATTACATTTTAAAAGGTATTTTACATAATATTAATTTCTCAATGCTACCTGTACTTTTGATTAAATTAATGCAGTCTTTTGAACAGTAGTGAAGTTCAGAATCCAGGTTCTTCTTCAGTAAAAGAAGGTAAATTCTGCACATCATGTTACTTACGATTCACACGTCTGGCAGCTGAGAGTCCTTCAAGAGTGCTTCTCCACCTCCGACTTCTGTGAATAAGAGAAAGAAGGCATTAAAGACCATCTCATTTCCTCTTGTTCTTATGAAGAACTGACACACAAACCTTGTGTGTTTGGTATCTGTTTTTAACTTTGGGTTTTATGTATTGTAGTTTTTGTGCATTTATGGTTTTGGGATTTTCTTGGGATTTGAGATTTTATTTAGGTTTTTATTTAATTTATAAATTGTATTTTAATGTGTAAACAGCTGCTGTGCTCTAACAGTAATGCTGCTCTCTGAATGAGCAGCGTCAAAACATCCAGATAACACAGAAAATTAGAATGACCCCGAAATGCACTCCATCACACTGTCCAACGACGCAGTAGGTGTGACCGTTAAGAACAGACCGGTCAGGGACCACCGAGAGGAAACCAGCTCGTACGCACGCCATTCACTGTAACTCACACCACGACAAATGTTTTCAGAACCGAATTCCAACTTCTGTCTCTCGGATCCCGGAGGTAACATGAGGACGGGCTACTTCCTGCTGCCTTAATTCATGAAGAGACAGAGGACAACAACACACACACACACACACACACACACACCTCTAGCACCACAAGACTGGATGACGTGTACATCGACACGCGCCAAGAAAAACAGAGTAACCCCTAGTTGAAACTACAGCAATTTCCCAGGATTTTTCTCAAGAACCTTTTACCAAATCCACAACAGGGGGGTTGGAAGAGCATTAGGCAAGAGTGATGAACATTAGATAAGAAGCAGCCTTGGATAACCGTCTGCTTTCGGTCTGACCGCACTACAGCTGCTACTGGTTTTCCTTTAAAATCTAAAATGACTAATTTACTTTAGATTAACCTGTGAATCAGTATAAACCCCAGTGTAAACCACTGATGAAAGCAGTGTAAGCCACTGTTCATCAGACACATGTATAGCACAATAGCTCTGGGCCTCTGCAGAGACGTTGAATAAATACCATTAAAACTCCATTCAAACTCTTGAACACGAGAGAGATGAAGGTTCCTCATGAGCTCACGAGAGCAAACACGCTCTTATTTCCCAGGAAAGAAGAAAACGTTGACCAACATTTAAGTGACAAGAAAAGCAGCACTGATGAGTCTAAATAGAGCTACGTGAAACCTAAAGCGGCCCATTTTCTGGTTTGACTGATTGAATGATTAATCTGTGGACACGATTCCAGAGAACATAAACTCAGATTGATATAGGGGCTTTCTAAAACCCGCACCTGTGCTGTTGCAAACGCAGAAGGCATGTAAAGACTCACTCTCATCCAAAGCGACGCACAGCAGAATCCTGGAGGAAGGCCAAGAGTGCAAAATAAATATGCCTAGACACAAAAAATGACTGCTAGTCTTCGAGTCACTTTCACACATGCAGAGAAAATCAAAGAGAAAACAAGCTCTGTGATGTAATCTTATGTTCCCATGAACACTCTGAGATGAAGGGCAAAGCAGGGTCATGTTCTTTGAAAGCAGCGGCTTTCCAACTCCTCGCGGTTTAGCACGCTACTGTTTCTGTAAACTGAAGACGTATACGCCATCGACACCACTGAGAGTCAAAGTCACCTGCAGGATCACATGCGGTTACAAAAGGCTCCTTTAAGATGTCAAACATCTCACCTTGAACGTACAAGACAGCTCTAAGACTAATCTCCGATCGAACGACATCTCTATAGATTGTGTCCTGTATTTTCAATCACGTGGATGCTTTTGAAATACTGCTGATTTGACATTAGGATGAATATGATTAACAAATCAACATACCTGCATTTTAAGAGCGCTATAATCCGGCTTTCCCATCGGTTTTTAATAAAGATCAGAAATTATTTAAATAGATTCTATACAAAGATTGCACTTTTAGAGTATAGCAACTGTTTACACATTAGAATAAATAAAATACATAAATATAAAAACATAAATCCAAAAGAAATCATAAAGAAAAATTCTAATTAACCGACTGATGACAAGGTCAAAGTTTGTTTTGAAGCGGTCAGCATCAAGCATTACTATCATATGCACCTGGTGGTGATCAGTTCTGCATGTGTGCTAATACATGTTTGCGAAACAGAAGTGCTTTTGTACCATAAATAATAAACTTAAAAAAAAAAGTGTCAAGTATAAGCAACTGAGCTCAACAGAAGGACGATTATCACTTAAGAGTAAATATGCAAAGTAAACATGGACAAAGAAATAAAAAGGAGAAAAAAGTATGTATAAGACATAATTATGGGACGTGATATTGGCACAGATTCTGTGTAATAAACAATCCTTTCTGACTGTATATAGTTCTCAAGTTGGAAAAGACATTTAGTTCCCACTTTGTGAACTTTAGCTCCCATGTCATCTACAAGATGGATTAAAATGCTGATGATGTAAAAGGAGGGAAGACAAAAACATGGTTATAAATTTAATTAAATACATAAAACAAGTTTATTCTGTAGCACTTAAAAAATAATAATAATTTGGCACCTATTTTTGTTTCTTATAGGAGCTGATGGCTCCTTGACTGATCTTTTTGTTTGCTTTTTTTTTTTGTCTGGAGCCTTGAGTGAAATGCATGAAGGGCCGAGCATGAGCTCAACTCTTTTCTAAGTATGTTTTCCAACACTTCAGGAGCAGGTCTCCCAAAACACACACGCAATTTGAGACTGAATACCCCTGAAATGTATTGGTCTACTAGGAATATGCTTAACTAACAGTGTTTAAAAGTGCTTTAAGTGCTACACGAACGATCACATCCTACAGGCCCACGGCAGAGATCCGCGGCTAGGCTCCGGTTACAGCGTGTTCAGGTTGGGCCAGCGAGTGTCTACTCCAGTTACAGTGAAAAAATGTGGAACAAAGTGAGAGAGACAAAAGAGGGAGGGAGGAATTCCAAAGATGATACAACTTCTCCCTTGCGGTGAAACTCTAATATCATAATTCAGTATAATTCTACATACTCCACAGTGTATATCAACAACTGAAACATCCGTCTATCCTCGTGAAGTCTGTCGACCAGATGAATCACTAGCACGCAATTACTAACAAATCAACTGAGAATCACTAAATCAAAGGCCAGGATTTCATTATCCAATTTTCACTCATTTACAGTCAGAGAATTAGTTTTAGTTGGTGTGCAAAGTTGAGTCCTGCCAGGTACCCACCGTGATTTCACTGGCTAAAAGAACCTGTGCAATGCCTGATTAGAAATCTTACACAATGACTTCTTGATGCATGTTGTCTGAACTCTATAATTACAATCATTAATCTCTTTTCAATTACATGACATGGAATAAAATTGACGCTATAGAGCATGAAATTGAACAGCTCTTCTTCTTTCGGTTTTCTTCGAAAAAAAAGTCTTTATTTAGTTATAAAAGCTTATTTATAAATGCTGGCAAATATTTCCAATTGTATCTAAAACACCAGTCTTTGAAATTAAGAGATGTCAGGGGTGTGATATTATCATCTACGATAATACCGTAACTGTTGTTTTAATGATGAGCGAGTTGTACGAGTACATGCAAAAAAAATAAATAAATAAAAATGTCTAGAGAGTCTAAAAGCATTGACTGCATGATGAATCCAGTTAGAATGCAGTTAGAATGACCCTATTACTCAAGTTATGAAAGCAAAAAATATCCCTGTATGGATATTTAAAAAAAAGTTAATATTAAGTGAGTTACTTTTCTTTTCTGTTTTGCCAACAAAAAGAGTGCAGAGTACAGAACATTTGTGCATCTCAGAGCAACACTGAGTTGTTTCGTTCTTGAATGAATCAGTTTTTGAATGAATCATTTGAATGAATGATTCAATGAATCACTCATTAAAACAGGTACTTGCCACCACCTACCAGTGGTTTTAGTGTCATTTTTATCCATCACAGGTCTAAATCAGCCAAGGCACCAGCACAAAAACACACTTTAATTGCTGTCACCAAAAAAAAAAAATCTATATTTTTTGTCAATTTCACACACTCCTAAGAGATACTACATTAACCCTGTGCAAAGTAAAGATGAGTCAAGTTATTTCAAACGCAAAGCTCTCCATAAATATTCAGAAAGGGACACCATTGAAGCCATCAAACACTGAGAAATATCCTTTGAGGAACAAAAAAAAAAAAATTGTAATGGCAAAACCCCATGACAACGTCTGAAAATAGTACATTAAAGAACCAATCTCAGAACTCAAAGGACATCAACATCTGACCAATCACATTTCATTAACTGCCTCTTACTAGACAAGGCTGGTTGAGTTAATCAAAGCAATATCTACATCCAGATCAGAGTTAACAGGCCACAGAAGTGCATTAAGTAATAGACTGAGCAGATAACATGGACCATTGGTCCATCTCTTATTTCAAGCGCGAGCCAGATGACAGACTAGAAAGAGCCCACTGAGGGGGAAAAATCTGGTAAACATATGGCTGTACGGCTGGGAGAGCTTCAGATGTTTTTACTGTTATTGTAAATGCCCCACACATCTCTTTTATTCATTCTGTCAGGCCGCCGAGGGCGAGACATCAGAGAGGTGAAGCAAACCTAAGAGTCAGAAACCAGAGGAAAAGGTTGAATTCAGGAAGAAGGGGAGCAGAGAAAGAACACATCTCTTATTCTCCATCTAATCTGATCATCTCCCTCCTCTGAGATGATCACCATCCAGATGGGCCAGCAGTCTCAAAAAGGCATTTGTCTTCATTAGATGAGAAAATGAATAAACAGACTCTGCCGTCTGTTTTCCTGCGCAGACTGTGGGTAAACAGGAACCAGGTGCACCGAAGCAAACGCCTGCACTTAATAACAGATACCATACACCTTCAGTCCTACACCAAACAAACAGTTTGATGACATGGTGTCCAAGTAAAAAAACAAACAAAAAAAAAAAAACATTAACAATATTTTATTTTAATCAAGGTAACTCGCTTTAGGTAATGTATTCTGACTAATTTTTAGATTACTTTAACTTGTTTTCAACTTACCATCAATCGTACCATATTAATATAATAAAAGCAAAGAGAAACAAAATATTAAATTTTTTATATCAACATCAAAAACTGCATTAAACGTTACATTGAGCCGTTTTGGGAAACCCTGGTGTAATGTAAGAACTGCAGTGGGTTGAGAAAAATCTAAATTATTGAAATATTTACTAAACTGTTTTATTTTAAGGAGTTCGGCTCACAAAAACGTTTGGGAATGTTCAAACATTAAAGGGTTCACATAATGCAGTTTTATGTTTCCTTTCTCTTTGGATTGTTAAAAGCTGTTCGTGCATACAGAAGATCCGTAAAGTCTCAAATCCAAAGAGATATTCGTTTTAAAAGTGAACGCTCAGCCACGCCCCCCTAAAACACCTCGTTCTAACACACCCCCATGTCTACGTCACGATGTTGGAAGATTTGCATAACACCGCCCAAATGTTCACGCAAAGAAAAAAGACGTAACTTTGATTCTTGCTGTAGTATTGTCGCCACTATGCCGTCGTGAAAGCAAAACTACTTTGTTTGGCCTTCCAAAAGAGGACACAACTAGAAATCAGTGTTTTAGTTTTATTTACAACACTGTTCCAGAACAGTCCAACCCAAATATTCGAGTGTGTGCAGTGCATTTTACTTCCATCACACACTTGAGGTATTCGGCCAATCACAACGCACTTGATAGCTGGCCAATCAGAGCTCACCGTGTTTTTCAGAACAATGAGCTTTGTAAAAATCGACACGTTTCAGAAAGGCGGGACATAGAGGAGAAACAATAATGTACAGTATGTGGAAAATAATGTTTTTTAAACCTTAAACCACGCATTACACCAAATATAGAAAATAATGTTCTTTTTAGTAACGTCATATGACCACTTTAATAAACAACGACACACCCAAAGTCTTCCAGGTTTGAAATGTCCAGAATAATATGTAATCATGTAATCCATAAAAAAGTAACTGTAATCTTCACATACACACACACACACACATCATGAAACACTGTTTGAATGTAGCCGTGATTGGCAGCACACACAAAAAGAGAGTCCCAGCGTACAGCTCAGAGCCATTCGCCAAAACGGAAAGACTGCATTGTCCTGAAATCCATCAACAGCTAGTCATCAGTTCCCCCAAACTTTAAGTGGAGACGGAGGGGTGCTGCTATATTACGTTTCCACCGGCGCAGGGAGAGCAATTTCAGTGGCTGAAATTCAAGACAATGCCTTCTGAGTTTAAAGCATCTTGATAGTGAGCTGGACTGAATGAAGAAATAAGCACACAAAAAGAAAGCCGAAGATGAGGGTGCGCACAGAAATCAGCTCTGATAAATAAGAAAGGTCAAATGGGAGAAAGCTTGAGCAACTGCAAGACTGATTGCTGGGAAATTGCACTGTCAGCTCCCAACAGTGACCCTGTATCAGTTTTACTCACGTCAATGTAGATTTTGTTCTTCAGTGAAGGGCAAGAGATTTTCTTTAAGAAATGTACTATTAAAGTGAGCTACCATCTCAAACTTCAAAAAAAAAACAGACCATGAAAGCGGTCCATTTGGCTTGTGCTCTATATCCAGATGTTTTGTAATTACACACAAGCTTGGTGAGAGAAAACAGACTGTACATCTTGAAATCCTCTCTCAATCCAAGAATCAGATTTGTTCATGAAGAAGGGTTCTTTTAAGTATGATGTTTTTGAATCATTCGATTTTGTTCACAAAGCTGGTCTAAAAGATTCATTCACAAATTGGACTGATCCAATTCTCAAGTTCAACCCACTGACACAATTCAGTCTTAGCATAAAACAGCACACTGTAGGGGAAGACTGAATAGGGACTGTTCACCCAAAAATTAAAATTGTCATCTACCTCACCCTCAATTCTTCACAAACCTGTATGACTTTATTGCCGAGCACAAAAGATGTTATTATTTCGAAGAAAGTTAACAACCATGTAAATTAAGCTTATGCTAGCCAAGTTTCTCGTGTGAAGTGTTGACTTTGTGTAGGACATGTGAACAACTTCACATGACCAGGTTTCTGCCTGGCATACAAAATTATTAGTAGCTCACTATGTTGGTCACTATGCTGTCTTAGAAGGTCATTATCTGTTATGTCCAAAGTAAACTTAAGCTTAGATGCGCCCACTTACGTGTGCATTCATTGAATGCGCAGTCCTTTAAATATAATCATTCTAACAATATGCATGAACACAAGCGATCATGCAAGACTGTTGCACAAGAAAGTATCATCTTTGCCCAATGTCTGCACTTTGACCGACAGATCCATTTTTTTGTGCTCGTTTTAACTAGACTAGTCAAGACTAGTCCAGTTGGGCGTGTTGTAGTGGTCTCAAATAGTTTGTTGCTCAATTTCCTGTTTTGACTGTGAGATGAGACCAGTGTTGGCACCTTGTGGACAAACTGAATGAACTCTACATGAATCTGACGTCACAAGCAGCGGATGCATACTCTTTGGGTTTGATGCACATGCGCTAGTGTTAACTGCATGAGCGCTGACACATTGAGTGCATCTCTGTCTAATAAGGGTGATGTTTCAGAACAGAGATGTTTTGCTCTCGGTCTCAATCTTAAGACACTCATTTCCTGACGAAGCACCTTTCAAAGTCAGACAGTCTCGTCCGAATCTCTCCGTCTCTACGAGAGAACAGGGGTTTCTTTCAGCGCTTTCAGCGAGGAAAGGTAGAACGGTCAGACGAAACAAGCTTTCTGAGAACCCTTCCCAGATCACTGGACACACACTGGTGCTCATTGTCCAGCGTGGTCCTGATTGGGAAAAGAGAACTGTGGGAATAGACACTGCAAACCCTACTGTCTGCGGTCTAGACACTAACCTGATGTCTAATGTACAACTAATACTCACATTCATTAAGCATAATGTTCTGAATAACATTAATCGGTTTCTTGCACGGACTGATCGTTTCGCTTCATAAGACCACAAAGAGAAGCCAACAACAGGTCAGTGTTTCATAACCCAGCTAATTAATAACATTAAAAAAAACTAACTCAGCCTTGAACGTCTACTTTAGGGGTTCAGTTGAGTTGGAAACCTAGAGTAACGGACTAGAGACTAAAATAGTTATATATTTAATAATTGAGATAACAACCTATGTTTGCATCGAACAAAAGTCATCTGAGAATGCCTTGAATCGGTGGATGTGCTAATAAGACAGCAGTTCGCTTCTTCCTCCGAGAAAATGGTCTGATTACACAGGAGAAGCACACTGGAGAGGTAAAGGTAACGCAGACTCCCGTGTGGATTACAAAGCTGTGAATCCCACAGGAAATCAAGAGCACATCAAGTGTTGGGGGCCCGGTTGCCATGGTAACCATAGTGTGCATACAGGTGCCAGTTTTTCTTATCTAGTCAGATATAAGAACAGGATAGGGGACAACAGGTGTGATTCTCCATTCAGCATCTTACAATCTGCTTCGTCAAATGAGAATGAATTAGTGAGTTCAGATCAGAAGTTTCTTTTCTGAACGAGTAAGCATCCCGTTTAAGACATTAAGGCATTCTGCAGAGTTTTAGTATATTGTATGCTACTGTACACTACATAAAGAAACAAAGAATCAAAAATGACAAAATTTATTGCATTAATAAAAGGCCTTGGCTCACTTTAAGATTTAAACACAAATGTTTAAGCTTTCAAGCTGACATAGGCATGTTGGTGTGGAAAATATTACATTCAATACCAAAACCTCAGAAGTACCTTAATACCTTCACTTCACAGTTCTAGCTCTATTTCCAGGGATTGTCAGAATCAGAGGTAGTCAAAGTCGGGTAAATTTCTATAGTGGTGAATGGAAACTACAACATATCATTTTTGTTAGGGATGCACAATATTATCGGAACGTTATCTGAAAATGCAAATATATGCATTGGCAGATTTGAAAAAAAATATGCCGATATGTCTTGCCGATAAGATGAATAGCTCACAATGTGCTCAGGGTGTGCTGGCGATAAGATCAGGTCAGCAGTGTGGTCAATCTTGAAGCAAACGTTTGGAACAAAACAATCTTGAAGCATACATTACAACATCAGCGATGAGAAAAAGAAGAAAATAAAACATGGACAAACTGTTCACTCTTGTTCAATGCGAATGCCGTATGCTGGAATATGAGCAAACCTGTGCAAATATTGCGCTCTCTCTGAAGTATTGTGTTTAAATGGACAAATTGAACAAAATTATCTCAAAATGCCCATCTTGGTAAGTATCCTATAGCAGACATAGCCAGCTGAACGTACTTACAGTGTCTTAAAGTGACAGCACTTTCGTAATATTAATCGAGCTCACTCACTGCTCGATTAAATAGCTTTTGTAACTTTAATAAAGATTGATCTTTAATTTATACTGTCAAATATGCAATGCTGTTTTACATTTCACTATTTTATTCAATTTCTGTACCTGAAAACTAACGTTAGTTAATGTTAACCAAAAAAAAAAAAAAAAAAAAAAAAAAGAAAATTCACTGTTTATTTTATTTTTTATCTTTACTCAGTTGTATTTATTTGTGCTGTTGCTTGTAGTTAGATAGATTATTCTTATTTTCTTTTACAGTATAGTTTTTGCCTAAACATGTCACATACCGAACCATGAGTAAGTTGAACCGTTCCACCCCTACTAAATATAAATATATTTAAAAAATAATAATAATAATAAAAACTTAAGCTAGATTTACAATGCTAATAACTGTGGAAACGCACCACAGTCTGCAAATAGAGTCCATATGCTATTGAACACTTTCAAGTTATTTATTAATTTAAATACTTGTTTAATGTGTTCTTATTTATTCTCAAAAACTTCAATATTGCATTAACGGCGAATGCTCAGATTCAGTAAAGTTTATAATAATTTATAAAATTACATAAATCTGTTTAATTGAATTTAAACTTAAATTCCTAGATCTACATTTATAAAATTACATGATAGAAAAAAATCTGTTGGACTGAATTTCAACTCAAATGCATAGATCTATCCTACACAAATTTATATTAACTCATAAAATGATAAAAGAAAAGATCTTACATATAGAAATCCCTAGTCAACATTTCCACTGAACGATATTTTCAAGCATTGGTAGTGCCAAACAAAACTACGTTCCTACGATGCCCAAAAACGTTGCTCACTAGGCTGAGAAACGGATATACATGAGTGAAAAATAGCAAAGCAGTCTGGCTTACAGCAGAATGAACAACAGCTATCCAGATGGAGAGGACATCACAACAGAGGATTGGCAGGTCAGCAAACAAACAGACACGTGTCCGCACACACATGCCTCTCGCTGCATAAGACGGAGGAAACATTGGTAAACACTAGCACCACACACACTGTACCTAAGGTGCGCAGCCTGCCAAACACCACCGCGCTCACGCACGTCTTTCCCAAGGCTTCAGGCAGACAAAAGAGGTAGTGGGTGCGCCTGAGGGCAGTGGAAAGACTCTGGAAAAGCTTAGCGGAGCAGCAGGGTTTATGCTCCGCTGTTATCTCAGGCTCTGCAGAGAGACATGCTTTGATGTGCTGAGCCACAGACTACAGGCGAGAGGAAACGGGCTGGTTAAGTAAATGTAGGCAGACACCGAGACGCACACGCATACGGGAACACAAAGATGCCAGTTAGCACATATCCCAAGGCCAACGCTCCAGCTAGGCAAACACCAGTTTGATTCATGGCTTGAAGGACAAAAACCGATGCCACAAATACATCACGGAGTGGTTTTGCCTACGGCTACAGGAAAAAAAAGTTATACTGTGTACAGTATATGTCTGTATTTCAACAATTAAGCATTGTTGCAACTGTATTCAAGAGGACGAATGAGAAAAATGACTATATTACTGTATGCATTCAAAGGGTTGCAGAGCACACAGATGTAATTAAAAGCAAAAATAGCTAAATGCATATGTCATTTTGTTCACATGGTTGATGTTTAAGATATTATCCCGCTTATTACACAATTATTTCACTCTGGCAAGGCAATATAAATAAGCTTGATGCTTGAACATTTAAAAAAAGTATTGTAAGCTTCATAGTTCTATAAATTATTTTATTTCAATACTCGTTTTTTTAAACAATATTACAGTATTAATTTCTTATTTAATTTTTATTCAATTTAAAAAAAATTATAAAATACACCAATGGCTAACAAAAAGGTGGCCTATGATTTTTTTTTTTAAACTGTAAACACTTTGTTGAAAGAGGTTTGAGCTGGTTTTTGTCAGAAGTAAACCCTGCTGTAAACAATTTTTCACTTTTCCCAAATTGTTTATCTTTAAAAGGATGGCTCATGATTAAGTCTTCGAAGTAATTTTTTCAGCTTTTTTAAAATTAGTGTTATTTTGTACACTAAAAATTGACTCCCCTACTAAGGCACATCAATTAATCTAATGATTTATTCCTTCCAGCTATAGCCATTTAAATAATCTGGTGAAATATCCTGTATTTTAATATACTGCAAAATATACAGTACAGACCAAAAGTTTGGAAACATTACTATTGTTAATGTTTTTGAAAGAAGTTTCTTCTGCTCATCAAGCCTGCATTTATTTGATCAAAAATACAGAAAAAAAATGTAATATTGTGATATATTATTACAATTTAAAATAATTGTTTTTAAATTTATTATACTTTAAATTATCATTTATTTCTGTGATGCAAAGCTGAATTTTTAGGATCATTATCACATGATCCTTTAGAAATCATTCTAATATGATGATTCATTATCAAAGTTGGAAACAGTTCTGCTGCTTAATATTTTTTCAGAACATGTGATACTTTTTTAGGATACTTTGATGAAAAAAAAAAAAAAAAAAAAAAAGCTGTTTTTTAAATATAAATATTTTGTAATAACATATACACTACTGGTCAGTAATTTGGGGTCAGTCATTTTTTTTTTCTCTTTCTTTTTTTTAATAAAATCAATACTTTTATTCAGCAAGGATGTGTTAAATTGATAAAAAGTGATAGTAAAGAAAATATATTATTAGATTATTATATTATTAGAATTTTTTTTTTTTTTTTGAATAAATGCAGTTCTTTTGAACCTTTTATTCATCAAATATATTAGACAGCAGAACTGTTTCCAACACTCATAATAAATCAGAATATTAGAATGATTTCTAAATGATCATGTGATAGACTGGATGTTACATGTGACACTGAAGGCTGGAGGAATGATGCTGCTAAATTCAGCTTTGCATCACAGGAATAAATTATTTTTTTAAAAGTATATTCAAATAGAAAACTATTATTTTAAGTTGTAATAATATTTCACAATATTACTGTTTTTTCTGTATTCAAATAAATGCAGGCTTGATGAGCAGAAGAGACTTCTTTCAAAAACATTAAAAATAGTAATGTTTCCAAACTTTTGGTCTGTACTGTATGTTGTATAAAAATATTACAGTGTCGGTTTTTCATATGATGCAGTCCTATGGATTATTTTTTTTTACTTTTTATTAGCCTAGACCCTCCGCTAAAACCTAGTCAGTCTAGTAACAAGGCAAATACTAAACATTAATATATTATATAATTAATAAATCTTATCTTCGAGTAAACCTGGGATTGGATGAGCAGATATCAGAAAGAGCAGTGACTTTTAAACATTTGACCAATGAAGGCTATGATGGATAAATCAATCACGTATTCTAGTGTATGATTTGCACAGTGATAAGATTATTGTAGTGTCCATAAATAATAAGGCTGTCTTCATGAACAGCAGTTGGCTACTACCAAACAAGGACAACGTTGCTGTATTCCCATTTTAAACATTAAATATTCAGCACAACACATCTCTCTTTTTTTTGCCATGCACATAAACTGCTTACAATTGAAATGTATTTAAAAAGGTAAATCACAAAACACGAAGACAGAAAGGGAGAGGGAGAATGTGGCTGTCTTCCTGTAGGGCTTTGTGGCTCAACTCCTCGTCTCTATAGGATTATCTTCACTAATAGTCCTTAAGTCAGTCTGATTGAGCCGCCAGATGCCCATTACTCTCCATACAGCCTCAACATCTCAGACATATGGGCCGACACATGGAGACAGATTTAAAGCGGCCTCAATTCTTCATCTGAAGTCCACCTTTAAGACTTCTAACACCAAGAAAAAATACTCCGAGTTCAGTCATTCAGAGTTAGAATTTGTTGCAGTCTAAACTGAATGTGACGACAAATCTGTGTAATGAAAAATAGGACAAGAAAAGGTCTTCCTATCAAATGAAAAAACTTCTTGTATGACATTACAGCATAGCCTCAAACTCTAATTCATGAGCAGATAACTCCTTTGAACTGGTTCTTGTAATGAATCACTTAAAATGACATAAGTTAGGCTTTACTGGTTTGAATCAGTCCTTCGCTGAATCAACTTCTGACTCACTGAATTGCTGCTTATTGTCTGTTCAATAAGTACAGTAATGCGTAGTTAATAGGGATTTGCGATACTGAAAAAAAAAAAAACGATTTTTTTTTTTTTTCAATGAGGATTATTAAACAATATTTTGCTTAGTGTGTGTTTTTATGCCAGTCATGGATAAATATAACACTTAACCACCAGTAGGTGGCAGCACGCCCCCATTATAATAAGTGATTCACTGAATCATTCATTCAAATGATTTGTTCAAAACGGATGATTCATTTTGAAAAGAAGCCTTTCACTGAGTCCCTGAGTTTTTCATGAAAAAAATAAATAAATAAAAACACCATAAAACTTTAAATTAGTAGTCCTGGTCAACAGGAGTTTGGGGTTGTCAATGTTACAACATGAATTACTTCAATAACAAAGCCTCTGTATTTCAAGACATGGTTTCTTCAACCATTAACTAACACTACTACTTCTGTTCCTGATGACAGAGACTGAGGGACAAGTTTCGTCAGTGAACTGGTGCAAACAGAGAAGACCCTCATGTAATAAAGGTTTCATGGGCCTGTCCTTTCTGAAGTCAGATCTCCAGCAACTGAGAATTCTGATGCACAGTAAATAATTCAGTGTCAACAGGGTAGAAGGAAGCCGTGAGTGAATGTGGGCCAGCGAAAAAGCAGACTTTCCATTTCGAGTGAGACAGATGGGCAGAGAAGCACCTCTAGGGGTGCACATTTTTTTTGGACAATCTGATTTTTATTCAAAGGCAGCTGGAACCCAAAAGATGAAGCTCCTCCAAAGCAGTGAAAGGTTGTTTCACACGAGCTCTGAGAACTGTGCTAAAGGCAAGAGGCTCCTTCAAGAACTCTAAATTATGCAAGGTTTGGCGCATGTGAGTCTATTACCTAAAAACCACGACAGGCTTCGGCTCCAAGGAGAGAAACTTTCCTGGAAGCATTTTTTAGAATGACAGAAAACATCCACAGTTTGACATGCACTTAAAGACCCAATGGAGTTTAGGCGAGAGGGTTGCAGATGGTTGGTTGGTTTGATTGAAACGGAATTGCCCTGCGGTGCCAGTGGAGGATGCTGGGAGGCCACTGACCACGATTCCCCAAAATCCATTCACAAAGCCAGGTGTTACCATGGAAACAGTCCTTCAGCAGGGGCCCCCTTCTTCTGAAAGGACTGTCCTGCATCACAGCGGTCAGTGTGAGTGTGTAAAGATTGCATTGGGCAGGAGATGGGGGTGGAAGCCCTTGCTCAGAGAACCAAAAGACAGTAGCGTTGGCAGAAGACAACCAAGACGGCTCAGTCTTTTAAAATAGGATTTTAATAGGATTCACATCAACTTTCGACAACGTGCTGAACCACATGGAATGAAACATCTGAATTTCAACAGCAGACCACTCAAAGCTGTAAAAAAAACACTATTTATCATGTACACTTCCACTTTCTTGTTGCCCAGTATTTTCATAATAACTGCACTTTGTGAGCACTTTTCGTTTGGAGGTCACAGCAGCAGTGCACTGGCCCTGACGCAAGCCGTGTGAAAGGTCACTCATCAATGAAGGCAGAGTTTCCTGAAGTGGACTAGGGGTTCCCACGTGAAGTCCTGATTGTTCTTTTCTAGTCCAAAGCTGATGTGATGCTGATAAATCTCACATTTGTTGATCACAGTTCATGTTAAGTATTGCGAAAGCACTTGGTCCCGCGGAATACAGAGCCGAGGGATGCAACCCGACTTTTTTTTATTTTTTTATCCCATGCTGATGTTTGGGGGAGTTGGTGGGGGGGCAGGGCAGCTGTTGGGTCCCAGGGTGAAACCACAAAGACACAGAGGACACAAAGAGCTCAAGACAATGCAGAAGGCTACCCTTTCACAACCTCTCAAGGCCCTATTGAGAGCTAAAGCAAAAGACCCCGGTGGAGGTAATCCATTTCGATCACTTTAAGAGAGCGAGAGGATACAGAAGCATGGATGGACAGACTGAGAAAAAACCTTTCTGTGTTGCTCGAACACTTTCCAGGACACAATCCAAAGTCTTCTCAAATCAAAATATACACAAGCAGACATTACCCAGAAACAACTCAGGCAAGCTGCTTTAATCAGTAATGGACCGTTCACAAAGAACGCATCTAAAAAACGCAAGATGCAGCGCTCAGGAATGGTTTTTATAAAATGCCTCCACCGCCGCGATGCCGTCAAATAAAACCATTGTGTTCTCATATATTCTACAGCTCAAAAATGAGAACTCATGTCATTTCAAGCCTGTATGACCTTTCTTCTGCTCAACACAAAAGATGATATTTTGTCAAGGTTCACACAGCAGCAGAATACAGTTATCAGTCCTGCATTTGAGTCATTAATACAGTTCCGTCCACACACATTCAGATTATTTCACAGGAGTGACAACCGTATTATATACCTAAACTGATACCTGTGTATTTTCATGGCTTCAACCCCTGCTTTGTGAACGGAACCAGACTGGACAACTAGTCAGCTGTCATAAAGTGTGAGAGAGGCACTAGTGTGTTACAGATTTGCATGCATGGTTTCAGTAACTTACAGAAGTAGTAATATAGATTTCAATACCATATCAGCCTCTGACGCAAAAACTGAATTACAAAATAATACAGTTACAGAAATAAAGATGCTTTACATTTAGGTATGATAAAAAAAATAATTCTGCAACATGTACTTGCAAAGTCGTATTAATCAAGTAAGTGAGCTTACTTTATAAAAAGGTTGTCTACTTAATAATAAAAGTGGGACAGTCAAATAAAAAGTGTTTAACGGAAAAGGGGGTCTTACAAAACATACCCAGAGTTGGGACTTCGCCTTTAAGCAGAAATGTGTGACCTATATAACATCTAGTGAACACTCTGTAATGTACAGAGATGCAAATGTGTCTCATCTGAAGGCTTAGATCCAGCCACTGAACTTTTGTCATGTCAAATGTGATAAGACATCATATTTAGCAAAGAGATCATCTTTGATATAGTTATTTTAGTCAGTGGTTACAGGTAATAGGCTTGGCTTTACTTGCATGTTCAGTAAAAAGCTGCTGTGTGAACAGAACAGAGACTAGCACTTGTAAGTGAACGCAGCGCTCAATCCCAGACACTGACAGTGTGAACGCAGCCTTGAAGCATGTAGAATTGTTGCTCACACAATATCCCCTTTCACACATACAGCTTTGACTGGTAAATTTCTGGTAAATTACCGTTGAAAGATAACGTGTGATCAGGACCTTTTCAAAAACACCGGTAATTTCTTTGTAATGAAGTTGTAACATTACCAGTAAAGTGCTTTGTGTGAACGCAGAATGAGATTCCCGGTATGAGCAAGTACGAGATCAGAACGTGCTGACGTAAGACATCGACTCCGGGCCAATCAGAACATCGACGCAGATGACGTATTTTCTCGCCACTATGTAGTTCGGTTTGATGTTGTCTAATACGATGTGTCTGCATGAATGTGAACGTTTGACACAAAAATGAAAACATCAATAGAAACACTGACCGCAGATAGAACCCCGCTCCATGTTTACAAACACAACACCGGGACGTGCAGCCGGTTAACGAGGTCTCAGAATTTACAGGTATTTTGAAACGGATGTGTGAATGGTGCTTGATGGGTTAAAAGACAAAACATCATTGTCTGTGTGAACCGTGCATTGTTGTATTTACTGGTAAATTTGTTCCGGTGTCCTGACATTTTATCCTACCCATCAGATATTCCTACCAGGGTTTACTGTGCATGCACACATCAATATTACATAATTTTTCTAATGCTGAACAACATGAATACATTAATGAATCTGTATTACTGTAAGGGTAGGTTTAGGGTCGGGGTAGGTGTAGGCTTTAATAAAACATTATTTATTGTTGGTTTCCTGTAGCTGTATCCCTTCTAGCTACAACTGTGGATATAACACATAATTACTGTATTTGCATTACTGTAAGGGTAGGTTTGGGTTGTGGTAGGTGTAAACGCTTATAAACCATAACTTTACAGGTAGCATTTTTCATTGTCAAATTGAACTGTTTTAATGGGAGGTAGCAAAAGCTGACAGGGTAGCACAAATCAACAGAACGCCTGTAATTTTACAGCAATTTACTGGTATTAGTGTGTGGAAGGGGCTAAAGAATGTGTCTGAGGTCCAAAACAACACTGAACCCCACACTGTTCCACAAGGGAAACAATGTCTGCATGTAATGACAGAATTATCATTTTTTGGGTGAACTCTCTCTCTCTCTCTCTCATGTAAAAGCAGGCGAGTCGTGTTATTTCGTGTTCAAGACGTCAGTAGTGGGAATTCTCGAGTAGAAAATTCCCACATCCGACCTCAAGGCGTTCCATTCATGCTGCGTCCCAGATTACCTGGAACTATAATTTGTTAACTCTCAGCTGCCAATCCCAGTTGAAAATAACCCAACGGAATGCCGCTTTAGTTGCCATTTTAAAACATCACGTTTGGAATGCAGACGCATTATTTAGTATCTTAGGTAGAGTTAAATTCCTGAAACCATCCCTGTCTTTGCTTCTACGCAAAAACATTTAGGTCAAGGGTGTCCAATCTCGGTCTTGAAATGGGCCACCTTCCTGCAGAGTTTGTGTGTGTGATTTAGAAATATCATAAATGCAAGGCAACAGCAGCTTCACCACTAATTACGTGTATTTCTAGAAACATCCAAGCAGGTTTAGGACAGAGCTAAACTCTCCAGGAGCAGGATTGGACACCCCTGATGTAGCACTTGAAAACCAAGGAAAAAGTGGGTAGAGCTGGTGAAGAGGGATATCTCTACATCATATGCTAGACGTGGTGGTCCATTTAATGTTCTCCCAGCTGCTTATGATCTCTTAAAGCCCTTTATGCAAATCAGAACCAAGGGCTGGATGGCAGAGCTTTAAATTATTGACACCACTCTCTGCACAGTGTCCAGAAGCTCTGCATGTACAACCTCTGAAGGCCAAAGAGAAGCTTTTACAATGAAACTGGGCAATATGGAAGGATGGAGGGAGGTGATACATGGACCAGAATTACATCTATATCATATGAGACAAGCCTCTCCTGGATGATGTTTTCAAGAGGAGATTCAAGTCAAATTCAGTTTCTTACACAGCCGTCAATTATTGGATGCTTTGCGAGGCTGATCAACAGCACAAGTCATCTTTGGAGTTCAAATGGAGGATGAAATCAGTCAAGTGACTCTAGTCACATGATCAGCCTGGTGTGACACACCTGCACTTACAGGAAAGAGAAATGAAGAACTAAACATAGTGAAAGTGAAGAATAAACACCTCCACCCTTTCATCTCCGGGCAGTGTGTTAGAAACAACTTCACACAGCAGGTGACAGTGATAGCGTCCATGCTCAGGAGGCTTTTGGCACTGCAACAGGTTGAGAAAGAGAGATAACGCATCTATCGTCATCGTGAAAAATTCCCAGAGCCGGCATTCGGCATTGAGCCAGGTTTTGTGTCCTCCACAAAGACTAATTTTCTTGAAAAGAGAGAGTGCGCAACTCTAGAGACATGCAAAACCTGAAAACGAATGAAGTGGCATAAATTCTTTATATCACCCGGCCCTATGAGAAAGTAAATAGAGCTCATAACAGCCAAGCGAATAAACTCTCCATAATTCATCAGAAGAGGGTTGTTGTTCTCAGGCTGTGTGTTCACAAGTGTGATTCACAGAACAACACAGGAATTCACCACCCATACAGGACATACACCCAAAACATCAAAATAAGATACACCCCAAGTGTCACAGAAGGCCTTGGTGAGATATCGGAGGATAAATTAAGCCTTGCAGTGTTTACTTAGATTTTCTATGAAACTTTGTTTTGGCTACAGCTTAGGAACATAAGAGTCAGGAAGAAAAACGATCGGTCATACTCTGTTATATTACACTAACATCAATATTTCACTCTGTGAATTTCACAATGTTTCAGACAAAACAAAAACGAATAGTGTGTGTGAGCAACATCACCATACGATTACTTCAAACTAGACTTGGGCCAGGGTGGTCAACTAATCATAACCGCTGGATATGAACTTGAAAAATGTATGTATTGACATCTTTCTGCAGTTGAAACAAGGAAATTTGACTGTGAGAGCCGTTCAACACACACACACATCCCTCAATATTCACTCGTGAAAGACTCGCCGTCCTCTCTGCTCACGTCTGATCGCTGTGAGAGCACATGAAAACACAGCATGGAAACTCACACCTCCGTTAAACCAGAAGAGACGGCCTTTTTTTATTCCCTCAGCACATCAAGAGAAGAGACACAACCATGTCAAGATTTCATGACAATTCTGGCATTTACTCACCTTCATGTCAATCCAAACCTGTAAGACTTTATTTCCAATTAGCAGAAAAAGCAAAGATATCGGGAGAGTTTTGTGCATAACAACAAGCTTCCGGACTGTAGTATGCACTTTCCTTTAGTTGAAATTCATGGCTGATTCTCATGTGGAACACAAAACATATCGAGAAAAGTTTGTCTAAACAATGAAAGTCAATGGACACCAAACTTCAGGTTAACAGCATTCGTCAAAATATCTTCTTTTATGAGTTTCGAAACGATATGAGGGTGATTAAATGAATTCATTTTTCAAGTTTATGAGCAGACTAGATCAGTGCGCTCATGTAATAAAACAGAATTTGTAATCATGGTGCATCATAATGCTCAACAACACCTGACTATACACGATCCACCTGAACTTTTTTGTTTTGTTTTCATACAATAAGTTGAATCTTTTAATAGTAGGCCTATTTAATGGATCTGAGTTAACATGACCTAACAATCAACAGTTTAATAATCAACACTAATAAATGTATTGCTCATTATTAGATAATGGATTAACTAATGAGACCCTATTGTAAATATAAAATTTTTTGTTGAATATCCAGAACACCGCATAATAGACTTAAATATGCTCAAATGTGTTAAATGACATTTAAAAGCAAGTTCACACCAATAACTACAACTATAAAGTTTTAATGATTGCTCTAATTCTGTACGAATAAAAACACCAAAAACACAGTGGAACAATATTGTTGAAATCACTTTCAAAATGTTTTTTTTTTTTTTTTTTTTTTTTTCAAATGATGAACAATAGAAACATTGACAGCCAGTCCGTTAAAGAGAAAGATGACATTATTGCAGCATGCTTATAATAAAGAGAGTGTTATGATCCATCGGTGTGGATGCTAATTTAGTGAAAGTTATCATTTTTAGTGTGAACGGCAATCAGATTTGAGCTGACAGTAGTGCACTTTTATTTATAGCTACAACGTAAATATATGTTAGGTAAAAAATGTTAGCCTGAATGCACTGTAAGTCACTTTGGATTAAAGCGTCTGCTAAATGCATAAAGATGTAAATATATGTAATAAACTTCTGAACAACAGGCGTTCCAATTAGCAGAAAAAGCAAAGATATCGGGAGAGTTTTGTGCATAACAACAAGCTTCGGGACTGTAGTATGCACTTTCCTTTAGTTGAAATTCATGGATGATTTCAACAGAAGACTTCCCAGGAACAACGTTACTTAGTGTACTTCTAAGAAGAGCTTTTAATTGAGCAACAGAATCAATCACAGAAGCTGAATGCAAGTGAAATTCTAGAAACCTTGCCTTTAGGGATCACCTAGAGAATTCAGAAAGAGTTTGCAGTGAACACTTTAATCAAAGCCAGACAGCAGATCTGCTCTTGTTTTGAAGTTAAGTTTGCTGTTAAGAAGCACTCTGCTAGAAGTTCAAAGAGCCACTCGTCAGATGACCCGGTTACTTTCTTTTACCTCCCAACCCCGGTCGTGCCTTCTGTATGCTCTCTTTGTGTCTTGTCAAAACATTAAGGCCATTCAGCAAGTCTCAGAGAGCCATACGGGAGACTAGAGCCTTGCACGCCTTCGTAGTTCACAGTAAAACATCAGAGCACGCTACACCCCTCCGAGAGGAATCCCGGGCTCTCGGAAGATGAAAGAGCTCACACACTCTTCCTTTATCAAACACTGTCCACTGTATCCCAGCGTGACCCACAGAAGTCAGAACGAGCTCAAAAACCAACTCTAGGAAACACAGACTGGGTCTTAAACGCTTAAGTCACCTTTATTTCTATAATCCAGCGCTTCATACAACAACACAGATCGTTTCAAAGCAGCTTTACGGCTACAGACGAGAAAACAGTGATTCAATGATGCACACGAAATTATAAAAGCTCTAAAAGACAACAGTAACCGGTCATTACCTTAGTGAAAAATATACTTAAGTGTATCTGAAATACATTTATTTAATGCCAAGTATGCAAAAAATAAATTTACATGTTTTTAAAAAAAAAATGGAATTGTACTAAACTGGTATATTTAAAGTCTGCAAAATTGGAACTACTAATTTTGTACATAACTGTGCGGAAGACATACTTAAGTATATTTGATTGTGCTAAAGAGAAACTATTGCAAGCACACTTTAAATACTACTATCTTCCATTTAAAGTCCAATATTATTTAAAGATCTTCATCAATAGTGACATTAAAACACATTTTAGGCTTGCAAAGTGCTGCAAATAAAGTTTAAGTCTCAAGCGATGCCAGTAAATTTGAACTATATTTGAAATAAATATATAAAAGGTATTCTTTAACTTTAAACATGGCATGCAATGCTTAGAGATGTGTTTTAAGCTTGCAATCTGACCCCCATCTCTAGAGAAACCTCCTTCTTTCTTCCAAGTGAAACTTTTATTTGACAACAGATATTACATAAACGCATGGAGCAACAGATGGCATTGCAAACCCTGTAAGTTACATAATGTTACAGAAGATGCTGAAACTTAACCAGCAAGACTCTAAGCTTCAGCAGCAGTCTTGTGTGTTTATAAACGTGATCAAAATAAAACTGCAGCGTGGTTATGAAAACAGAAGATATCACATCACATCCAGATCCCCTCAGGTGGCGGAGATGGATAAAAACAGCTGTTATTATGATTGCAGTGCATGAGTAAACTTCACGAAGAGTTTGAGAAGAAAGCGTGCTAATAAACATGTGCTTGTCTCGCGCAGCGATTAAATCCGCACAGATTCAATCACCGAATTCTGACTCACACCGGCTAATATTTCCTGAAAAGTCCTATTTAAGAGCTAAAAGTGTTTGGCGGATGGATTTAAAGCGCTTACGGGAGGAGAAAGCTGAGCCTCGATTGTTAGCATGCTTAGCTTAGCTAGCGTGCAGGCTAACCGCTTTCAGATGTTCCTGCTGCCTTTGATGACACAAGGCTAAACACGTCACAATATAACCGACAACACCGTGGACAATCGGGTAAACACATATTTAAACGAATTAGTCTTACGATAGTCCAGTAGCGGGTGTGCTAATACTGCTAGCCTAAGCTAAAGCTCCCGTCGCTAACCGGCTAAACTAGCGCAAAACACAATAATAGTGGATTAAACGATCTAAAACGCCACCAAAGCGTGAATTAATATTATATACATGTCGTTGTGTCATATATAAACTCCGAGATTTAGTGATAAAACGCATTTAAAGGGAAACTCCACTGAGGAGTCCAGAGAAGAGTAACGGTCTTCGGGTTTGTTTACAAGAGCTGAAGTTCACGTCGAATGAAGAAAATGAAATTAAAACAGCTGCTCGAGCTTGTTGTTGAGCTGATGTTGGGTTTGTGTCACGCAGCTGCTGTATTTGATGTGTGATGTATCTTGGGAACGGGTTAGAATAGTTTAATAACAACAACAACAACAAGCATTTCTCCTCAAAACAAGCAGCTTTTATTAGGAAAACGCTCGTATTTACCTGGAAACCTGTTGGAGGGGCGAAGGATCGCAGCGACTGGTGTCTTCTGTCCAGGACTGTCCTCGCTGAGGGGAAGATGAAGTTTCAGAAGAGCGAACTAATCATGCTGCTCCGCTGAGATGCAGCTGCCGCGCCCGGGAGAGCGTTTATTACTCATTTATCTTCCGTGAAGGAAAGAGAACCCCCCTGGAATAATATGTGGCCGACTTGAAGAGCGCTGGGGGTACGGTACACGACTCCGATGCTCCTCCGTTAAAGCGCGATCCTCTTTATCCAACCGATTCCTGTACGACTGCCTGTCGACGGATGATGGCGTCACTGCGTCAGCCAGGAACGTCACCGGCGCTCGCGTTCCTTGTCGCTTACATATGACGTTGTTGGACTCATAAAATACTTTGTTTTATATGTAAAAAAGTAAAGTTTTATTTATTATTATGGTGGGTTTTTTACTATAAATATATATATTTTTACATTTAGTTCAGTTTGGTGTGTTCAAGAAAGGTTGCCATCTTCACTCTAATGGTTACAGTGGGTCAACATGTAATATTTAACATTTTAATATTTAATATTGTACTGTCGTTTCAATGCTTCACTGTTAATCTGTCAGAAAATGACTGAAGTGCCAAAGAAAGTGTTTCTCTGAAGCACAGATGGTGCCAGTGGTGCCAACCAAACTTCATAATTTTGTTTTGTTTTGTTTTGTTTTGTTTTGTTTTATTTTGTTTTAATTTTGTTTTGTTTTGTTTTGTTTTGTTTTATTTTATTTTATTTTATTTTATTTTATTTTATTATTTTATTTTATTTTATTTTATTTTGTTTTGTTTTGTTTTGTTTTGTTTTGTTTTGTTTTATTTTATTTTATTTTATTTTATTTATTTTTATTTTATTTTATTTTATTTTATTTTATTTTATTTTTTATACCTCTTGTAATTGTATTCCTTTTTTTATTAACATCGTCATTTTTTGTCAGTAACACTTCATTATTTAAAAGTGATTATTTCATTTATAATTATTCCAAATGATTTAATTAATGAATCATTCATACATGTTGCATTTAAATAAATTATGTTTTTTATTATTCATTTATAATTGGTTCTTTTATGTACTGTTATATTTATGTTGTTTTGCACATTTTAAAAAAAAAAATCTCAGATATAAATATACTTTACAAAGCTCAACGGTAAAAGCAATACATACTGTAGTACGTAGTAGTAAGTAAATATTGATTTTGTGATTTTGTAAAGAGAGAACATTACAAAACATCTTATGATTGATAAGTGTGTATTGCACTCACACGAGAACAATGATAATAATAAATCCTCTTTTAATGTAAAAAGACATACAGTACGTAGCAGGAAATGCATTGGTGAATTCCTAAAAAAATATTAAACGATTTACATTTCATTATAAATTGTAAACACAAACTTGCAATACTGCAAATAAAAGAAAAATGCAGCGAATGTAATAATATTTACAAAGGTTAAAAGGTCTTTATAAATTAACTGGTGTGATGAAATGCATCGTAATGTTTCTGAAGTTCTGAGGCAGGCCTTGCTCCGTCAAAAAGTGGTGAAAATATCTGAAATATCATAAGCACAGAAGAACGTATCGGCTTCCAGTGAACTGTTGGATCCTGATCAGTGCAACAGACAGAAAAACTTTGATCTGCAAACCTGCCTTTTTCTCATCCAAATGGCAATACATATATATATATTATATTATATTATTATATGTATAAAGTTATGGCATTATGAAACAATCTAAAAGCACTGGGAAAGTTTTCCGAATGACAAATCCCTAAAAATAGTCCACTGTGTCTGGATCTGAGGACAGATGAGGCTTCCTGTAAAACAAATGAGAGAAAAACAGACTCATTCAGATATGTGCCAAAAACTACGATGCACTCGTGCACCCTTTTCTAAAATCAGTGAAATATCCTCACAAACATTACTCACATTCAACAGAAACCCTATAAATTCCATCATAACCGAACACTGAACACTAACAGGTCTCCTTCTATATTAATTAAGTGCAAAAACACACAAAACAACACTTCAGTTCAACATTTATTCTCCTTCTGCGGTCTGACGCAACTCACATTTTGAGTTTGTGTAGCTTTTTCAGTAATATTTCAGTCAAACAAACTAATTCTATTAAATTAATTTAAACTGGTGAATGTACTCGATCTCTTAAACTGCTGTTAAAGATGAAGAATATTGATATTAAATGAGTAATAGTCATAGTTGTTGAAACCTCAGATATGTTATTTATTTATTTTGACAAAATGAACTGTTGGATTTTAAGGAATTTCTTTTGTTATTCTACCTGAGGTTTTATTAAGGTAGCATGGTTATTTATCATTGTGCTATATTTAGAATTATTTTTAGAGTGTACACTGACAAGCTGCTGTAGACATTTGTGGACTAATCTATATTCCTTTGTGCGTTTGTATATTATATCAGTCTTCAGCAGTGCTGTTATACTCCAACAACAACTGCAAAGAATTTCTGCTTCCAGATCAGATTCGTTTCAGTCAGCATAAAAAGAGCCGTGCCCTTACTCCTCTGCTGATGTGGCCTCAGATGCTCTCCGTTTGTGTTTATATAAACCTTAATTTGTCATTCCTGACATCACCTAGCCTTTGTGTAGCCTGCTCCCCCATGGCGCTCGATCCTGGGAAAAACACGGTGTGCGTGACGTAAGCGTGCATTCCTGGCTCATGGACTCTGACCCTCTGCTGTTCCCAGCGAGAGCGAGACAGAGAGCTTCCACACACGTCTGCTGTAATGACCACCAGATGTCACGGCTGGCAGCGCCGACCCGCGGGTCAGAAGTCAGCAGCCACGGCTATTCTGTTCCTCGTACGCAGCCTCATCAAAACAAACTCGACAGAATGACACAGTCTGTGTTTGTGTCTGCATTAGTAAGCAAGTGCATGTGGTTGTGTGTTTGTGTTAGAGCCGTGCTGCTGATGTGGAGGTCAACACACAATACTGCTGTTTATTAATAAATCTATTAGATTGTATTCGTGTTATTTATGTCTTGAGTGTTTTATTAATAATCAGAAATGTTTCTTGAGCAGCAAATCATCATATTATTATGATTTCTGAAGATCATGTGACACTGAAGACTGGAGTTATGATGCTAAAAAAATTCAGCTGTGCATCACAGAAATAAATTACAGTTTAACAGAGATTCAAATAGAAAACAGCTGTTTGGGATTGGAATAATATTTCACAATATTACATTTTTTTCTATATTTCTTATTAAATAAATGCAGCTTTTGAGAGCAGAAGAGACTTCGTTAAAAATAAATAAATAAATTAATTTTGGTAACCTCAAACCTTTAAATGGTACGTTATTATTATAATTATTATTATTCATGTTGATTGAGTTCCATAAACTCTTAGCTCTTAAACCTGATGAGTATAATGAGTATTTTTATTTATTAATATTAATAAATTGTATTAATATTATTATTATTCACATTGATTGAGTTCCATAAACAGTGTCAATATGGACTGAGACACTATCATAAATTAAGTGGACTGTAGGGTCTAGATACTTTTTTTTTGCACTTTTTTTTAGACTAATAACTATTTCTCCTGGCAGCAGAGTGTCATTGCTTTTGTAGTTTTTGCACATCCCAACATACAATGTAATGTCTTTTTGCTCTTTTTCCCTGGATCTCTCAAAAGCATTTCGTAGTTTAAATTGCATGACATAAAAAAAGTTTCCGCATAAAAGAATGATCACAACAGTGCATTTTCACTAAAGTATGCACGGGGAACTCTGATGTGTTCAGTAGTTGCTGACTCGACTCAGAGGGGCATTCCACTGGAAAGTAAAGTAAGAGGTAACCTTATGTCACTTCACAGTTCCAGGAAACGTACCTTACACATTACATTACAGGGTGTGACGCATGTGAATGCATATCTTCATGCCTGGTCCTGCCACACTTCCCAGTGAGTCATGTGTGTGTGTTCCCCTTCCAAATCAGCACAGTTTTATCACATCCAGGGCTTTTCTAAACCTCTAACCCTCCACACACAAGTTTCATGTCTCTGATGTGAACCCAGTGGTCGCTTTGTGCATCTACTGTACACTTCTGAAACGTTATTACAACCATTTATGTCTATGACTCGGAAACAATCTGGATTCGGCCCGGAGTGCAGTGAAATATGACGTGTGAATGTAAATAATCAAGAAGTGCACGACATCTGTTACAGATCTGTGCTGAAAATTAAATATTTGCAAGCTAGTACAATGACTTTCCTGTTATAACCTCTACACAGCTGTCCATGAGCCAGTACTGTACTGCGAATATGTGCCGGCTTTGTTCTAGAAATTGTGTAGCTTTCCCAGGTTTGGACTACATCTTGCATAAAGGAGGGAATAATAAGTCTAGTGTACTCACTGAAATGCTATTCATTATATTTGGCCAGTGTCCACCTTCTTGCCTCCATCTGCAATCAAACGATGAAAAGACACAGATTCTTTACAAGCTTTAAACCAAACATGTTCCACATCTTAAAAAAACAAAAAACAAACACTTTGACAGTGCAAACTATTTCAAACCTGCAAACACAGTCTGTTTGTATAAAAGATGTTTTGAATCTTAATGGAACAGTTCTGGGGAAAAATGTGGTTTAAGTATGAATACGTTTGAGAAAGCTGACATCAACTAAACATCAACTTTCATAAAGTGGAGTTTCTTTGAGCATTTGAGTGTTTTTAGTGCAATGGCTCCCCCTTCTGGTCAAAGCACAAACTTTACTGAATTCAAAACTGAAGCATGTTCACCTGCTCAATATTGTAACACACTCAATACAATAGCCTAATAGTGTTGCTTTTGAGCAAAACATTATTAAAGCATATATGTGTAAAATTAGTAGGTCTAAATTAAAGATTTGTATATTTTGAATTGCATATAAAATGTTCATCCATTTGGATTACACAGTTTTAATAAAGTCATTTTAACATGATATGATGCATATTTGTCAGTCATACAGAAACAGGTAAGATTTCTGTAATAGTACTTATAAAAGAAACATGTTTTAAATAAACAATAACCAGGTTTATACATAATCATATATATTATTGTTAATGCTTGTTTTCCAGCTAGCTATAGTTTAACCATCTTTATGCTTTTTACTGAATAAAATAAACTGTTTTATTATGAGGAAGATTTTAAGCAATTTGAATAAATGCATTTTGAAAATATGATTTAAATAAAATCAAGTAGATGCAAATATTTTAATAATAAACT
>NC_056572.1:2672588-2705088 GCF_018340385.1 Cyprinus carpio
GCTGAATGATACATATTTGTAGCTTTTTAAACGTCCCTGGAATAGCTTTAGTACCTTGTTTTCTGAGAGTGTTGCAGTGACCACAAAAATGTAGAGCTTACAGTAGTCTACAATGTGTTTGGAAATGTCTACATCACATCAAATAAGAATCAGGTGATCATCATCAGCAGATACTCACAGTCTTCAGAGGGATAATCTTCCTTTGTCTCTTCATCGTCTTCACATTGAACTGTAACGACATGCATCTGAATCACTTTACACATTTAAGACGTGACTTTAAAGAAGCTTGATCTAGATTTTTACACTGAGGTTCAGCTGAGGCCTGTTTCAGTTCAGAAGAAAGATGTTATCTGAGTTTCAGCCTCCGAATGTACCAGAGATTACAAACATTCCTCTTTTCCTTACAAAGAACAGGATTTATTAATAAAGGCTCATTTAATGCTTAACTTTTGTTTAACAATATATATAGTATACATTAATTCATGTTCGTTCATATATCAGTATTTGTAGAAACTAACTTTAACCAAGATTAACAAATGCCATAAAAGTTATGTTAGCTGTTATATTAACTAATGTTAACACATAGAACCTCCAAAAATCATCTACCTTTAATTTATAAATACACCATTAATTCTGTAACCGTGAAAGTGACTGTAAAGTGTCACTCAACTAAAACATAATCTTCAAAACATAATAATGCATATCAAAATTCATATTCAGCTACAAGAGAAGTATGAGGTAAAGAAGAGGAAACTAATAATCAGCTACGAGGAAATGATTGCCATGAACCAAGAGGAAGATACATTTGTCCTGAACTGATATCGTCCCCGTTCGTCGACAAAGACGAGCTGTTTTGTGTTTTGCATGAAACCAGAAACAACAGAATGAGTCAAAGAACTGGTTATAATGTAATGTGATCACCCTGTCTTCTACTTTATCATTATGCATTGTGGTCAAAAGATACGACAGGTCATTTGAATGTGCTCAGTCTAAAATGTTTTGACGGCGAGAGCAGACAGAAGAGAGTTAGTGGAGATGAATGGGGGAAATGGAAAGAGAGCGAGAGAGAGAGAGAGAGAGAGAGAGAGAGAGAGAGAGAGAGAGGATTCTACATAAAGCAAAAATGATCCACAACCGTGAGCACCTACCAAGTCCAGTCCAGCTAGCTGTCAATGCCAAGAGCAGGAATAGTATAAGATTCATTTCCCAGAGTCCTCGTGGAAGCACTAGACAGAGACACTGACTCACTGCACTGTGACTGGTGGCTAACACGCCTTCATGACACCCTGCTTCCTCTTTCAGACCTGATTCACCTTCCTAAGAAAAAAACACACACCCTCTCGTTCTCTCCCTCGGATGTGATGCAATCAAGCAGTGAGCTTGTCACCACAGGCCGAGCTGTTCCTGAGTTAGCCGTGAAAACGCATTCCTGCATATATGGTATGTGACCTAGAGGGAAAAACAGAAGTGTGAGTAAACAGAGGCAGCTTTAAACTCAGAGACTTTAAACAGACGTATACACCGCTACAGCTGTCTCTGTCTAAACAGCTTATGTACTTCATCATTACTTAAAAATGCAAATAACTCTATGAATGTAAAACCATTTGGATGTTAAGAAACTGATGCTGTCAGGCCCGTGATGTCATAAATAACTAAAAAAATTATCATGGTGCAAATATATTGGTATACAAATACCACGGAGAGAGATATGTATGATAAACTATTATCTAACCAATTAAATATATTGTCATATCAGGAGATCCATAGCCTACCCACACACACACACACACACACATATATACACACACACATACACACACTGATGTTGTTTGTGCATGGGACAGACAGACTTTAGATACACTAAATGCTAATAAATTTGTTCAATTCAATTCTTTTTTTATTTTGTTTGTGAATAGGCCTAAACCACGTCTTAAACTCCTTAGACTAGTCTTGTGAGTTAGACACCTATTTATTTATTTATTATGCAAGACTGGTCATAACTTTTTTAAGTCAATTACATAAAAACCTAAACAGGTTTAATTTGAATCTGAAAGGTAAGACTGATCAAACCAGTTCTTTAGGAGAACCGGCCCGACTGAGTCTGGTTTCTCCCAAGGTTTTTCTTCATTCTGAAACCGAGGTTGTTTTGGTTCCTCTGGCTTCCCTTACGAAAAAGAAGTTTATTCAAGTGTGCTATTAGTATACTTCTTTTAAACTAAAAATAAGAAAGTATGCTTTTAGTTTACTTTTTATGTACTTCTCAGAAATGGACTTTATGTACTCCTCAGAAATATACTTAAAATGACATTTAAGTATACTTGATTTATACTTACAAAAAGTCTAAATATACTCTAACTTTACTTAAGTATACTTAATAAAATAAACTTGAAGTATACTACTTTTTGGTAAGGGTTGCTTAGTTGAACACTTCATTTACAACGATATCGTTGACTTGATTGCAAATGATTGCAAAGATACTATTTATTTATTTTTTTTATTGCAAATTCAAAAATGACATTAAATAGATACAACTTAGCACTCATTACCTAAAATGTATTAACAATACAACCAAAGTCATCTGAACTAATGGAAGAGAAGAAAGAGAGAGAAAAAGCAGGAACAGAACAAGTAGCCTAAATAGAAGAGCATTATATATATATATATATATATATATATATATATATATATATATATATATATATATATATATATATATATATATATATATAAAGGAATTTTTAATAATAACAAAAAGACACAAAAATACTTGCACAGATACTATTTAAACTGAACGGAGCTGGGTGATGACGTCACTGAATTAAACGATGAACTGCCTTTAACTGAAAAATAAGTGTTTACTATTGTCATTCTGCACTATTGACACACTGTTTTCCTAATTAATGTTGTTCAGTTGCTTTAACACGATCTGTATTATTAAAAGCGCTGTATAAATAAAGGTGACTTAACGTGACTAAAAGACGCATGCGCTCTAGCACTTGTGTTGCCAGGTCCTAGGATTTCCCGCGGAAATTGGCTACTGACTTTAACACTGTTTCCACGGGTTGAAGCGATCCCAATAACGTGATATCTATCTCATGGAATACTAATTGTGTATTTTACCCCCCTTGAGCGCGATTTTTAACGTGGGACCCCCTCGAAACGCGACTGGGATAGTTTGAGAGTAGCGATTAGGCGGGTTTTATTGCTCGAAACCTGGCAACCCTGTCTAGCATCACGCATGCGCAGTGAGATTTCCTTAGCATCTGGCGCCAAACTCAAGCTGCTCGACCGGAACATGGTGAGAACGTGATTTCTGTTTTTAATAATTCTGTTAATTCTGTTACTGTTTAGAGTCCTTTATATGAATAAACCACACGAAGGTTTGCAGAAGTGTGTTAAACAGTCTGAATAATTCTAGATTGTGGTGAGAGCTCAGAGTGACGTGTTTACCTCATTATTAAGTTAACATGTAGCTTCTTCGAATATATAAGAAATATGACAACTGATAAAAAATGATAATATCAAAGTCTGAAATGTAAGTATAAATACAAAAATATATTGATATAAAATAAAAAGAAGGTTGACTTTAATGTGGCAATGTGGAAATAAATACAGGAGGGAATAAATATAAAATAAAATAAATTAAATAATAAAATTAAATAAATACAACTAAATAAAAACACTGACAATGGAAGGAATGCAAAATAAATTCAGGACTACATTTAATTAAGAATTAATTGTATTTTTTTGTAAGTCATTTATTCCTTTATCTAGTTCTTAAATCTGGAAATAAATACATGAGGGAATAAATAAATATTAAAAAATAAATGTACACATAAATAAATATAAAGTAAATAAATGAAAGAATAAAATTAAATAAATACAATTAAGTAAAAAAAAAATTACAATTATTATTAAATGATAATAAATTGAAAGGAATGCAAAAATAAATTCAGGACTAAATTTAATTAAGAATGATTTGTTTTGTAAGTCATTTATTCCTTTATCAAGTTCTTAAATCTGGAAATAAATGCATATTAAAAATAAATGTACACATAAATAAAAATATAATAATGAAATGAAAGAATAAAATTAAATAAATACAGTTAAATAAAAAAAATAATTACAATTATTATTAAAAAAATATAAATTGAGGGATGAAAGGAATGTAAAATAAATTCAGGAAAAAAATTAATTAAGAATTAATTGTATTTGTTTTTGTAAGTCATTTATTCCTTTATCTAGTTCTTAAATCTGGAAATAAATACATGAGGGAATAAATAAATATTAAAAATAAATGTACACATTAATAAATATAAAATAAACAAATGAAAGAATAAAATTAAATAAATACAGTTAAACAAAAAAATATTACAATTATTATTAAAAGATGATAAATTGAGGGGTGAAAGGAATGCAAAATAAATTCAGAGCTAAATTTAATTAAGAATTATTTGTCAATTATCTTATTATGTTTATTTATTTATTGTAGTTTAGATCCTCCATAGCTTTGAGATAAATCATTTTTTAACCGATCCATTAAAACAAACCGTCTGAAAGAATCCGTTTACATGAGACACTCGTGCCAGCAAAATGTTTAATACTTTTTTTCTCAAATATAAGGATATAAACAGCACGCCTATTCAATATTTAATTTATTTAACACAGAGCAATGCAAAACTGTGTTCACCTGATTGATACAAAGTGTTTATCTTTCCTTCACCACAGTCTAAAAAGAAAGGACTCAGTCTGGAGGAGAAGAGGAGTCGTATGATGGAGATATTTTTTGAAACCGTAAGTATTCTTGTTTTATAGATGTCTGACACAGTTCTCTAGTAGTTCAATATAATCTCAAACTTTGAAAAATGAGATTATCTCCCCCCACACACTTCCAGAAAGATGTGTTTCAGCTGAAAGACATGGAAAAGATCGCCCCCAAGTCCAAAGGAATCAGTAAGTTTTAAAACACAATGTAACACTTTTCCCCTTTTTATGTTTTTAGAGAGAACAGAAATGATTCAGCTTTATACTGTCATAGGATACAGTCATATGGTGCAAAACAACAGCAGCATCTATTTTAGTTACGTTACCTTGTGACAAATCATCATATTTTGCAACAACGATGTAGAAAACGGCAGAAAGCGAGGCATGAAATTTTCATTGTTTTCAGTGAAGTGTTTTACAGAACTCTTACTGGATTAATCTTGTTCTTCAGCTCCCATGTCGGTGAAGGAGGTGTTGCAGAGTCTGGTGGATGATAACATGGTGGACACCGAGAGGGTGGGCACCTCCAACTATTTCTGGGCGTTCCCCAGTAAAGCCCTGCACGCCCGAAAACGCAGATTGGAAGAACTGGAGACACAAGTGAGGGTTACGCTTTCTGATATTTCTGTATTTCTTTTGAAGGAATTGTTAGGCCAAAAAATAAAATTTGCATCTGGAGATGTAGATGTTTCTTCATCAGGTTTGTAGAAATGTAGCATTGCATCACTTGCTCAATGCAAGTGAATGGGTGCCGTCAGAATGAGCGTCTGATAAAAACATCACAAGTAATCCACTGCGCTCCAGTCCATCAGTTCACATCTGGAGAAGACAAAAGATGAAACAAATCCAGCGTTGAGACGTCTTGTGTTGCATAATATCACCCATGATGAAGAAACTAATTCATCTACTTCTTCTAAGGCATCAAATTTAAAAAATTTTTTGGTGACCTGTTCCTTTAAGATATATGATGTTCACTTGAACGTCCAAAATCTGCTCACCTTTAAATGTACTGAAAACCAGCATAAACACACAAGTGGTGAACAGAATAGAAATGCTACACATAACACACACGTATTCATTACTGATAGCAAAAACTAAAATATAATAAATTGCTGTAAATATACACATACTGTATAATGTAGGGTCCTATGAAATCATTAGATTTTTTCCCAAATTCTGTTTTTTTTTTTTTTTTTTTTTTTACTTTTCTGGAATCCTTTTTAATGGTTAAATTAAATGTTATTAATCAAAAAGCATGTCTAATTAATAAAAATTATTATTAGCTTATACAATTTAACATCAATATATTAGAAGTTTAACAAAAAATGAAATTTTTAGGGCCCTGTGAAATGTAATTTTTTTTCTCACGTTCTGTTTTATTGTTACCAAATTCTGTTTAAGCATGCATAATTATTTGAATGCATAAAAACAACTTAATCCAATAACTTTTTCTTTTTTTTAACAATAGCCCTATAAAATGTTTTTTTTTTTTTTGAATTCTGTGTTGTTGTTTTTTTTTTTTTTTTTTTTTTTTTCTGGTTATAAACTGAAGACAAAAAGCTGTACTTAATTTGATCTTTTAATCAAAAGAAAACTAATTTTGTTTTTGGCAAAGAAAGATGGTTTACTACGTATTAAAATTAAAATATGGGACAAATATTGTGTGATTATTTCCTAAAAAAATAGTTTTAATAATTTATTGTTATTATTGTATTAATAGTAGTATTAAGTGCATTCTACTGCACAATAATATATTTCTGACATAATTTATTCCAATTAAACCGAACTTTTATTTTGATGGGTTGCCGTGAATACCTTAAAGTTTGTGTATATGATATGACAACAGTTTTACTCAAATGAAATGGTAAAATGTTCAGAAAGGGACTTTCAGAGCAGTTCTGGAGATATTGTTCATGTATTTGTGTCCTAATTTAGTGAGACGGCAGACACAGAATTCACCATGTTAACCAATACGTTTGTTTTTTTATATAGTGCATGTTTTAATATCATTGCATTGATGTAGATCTTCTGACATGTTTGCATAAGAGTATTAATTTCTTTTTCTTCTGTGTAGCTTGAGGATGGGAATCAGCGTAAAAAAGCGCTTCAGCAAGCAGTTGACAAAGCCAAAGTGGGACGTGAAGTTAATGTGCGTCTTCTAGATTACTGCACAGCTCTAATGTCTGAGGGCTCTGTGTGACCGAAGCTCTTATGTGCATTTAGGAGGAGAGACGGGATCTCCTGAAGGAGCTCTCAGCACTGAAACCTCAGCGAGATCAGCTGAAGGCTGAGCTGGAGAAGTACAGAGAGTGTGATCCGCAGGTGGTGGAGGAGATCCGTGAGTAAACCACACAGATCAGTGCATGACTCGACTAACTGGAATAAAAAATAGATTAAAAATCAAATACAAAAACTACAACCTAATAAGAAGCACGTAACAAAATTGCTAAAACTTAAACTGAAAATATAAAAATATGAGCAAAAACTATAGACTAATTGTATGTAAATAATGCTGATAATATAAAAAACAACAGAGGGACTAAATAGTTCACATCTTTCCCTCCAGGATGCTTTTAATCCATATTTTTAACAATTAATTTATTTGTAAAAAAAAAAAAAAAAAAAATGTAATTAATAAAATTTTTATTAATTGTAATAATTACAGAATCAAGATGCTTCTATCTTAAGTTAAAAAAAATATATATATTTTTTAAGATTATTTTCTAATTTTTAATTAATTTATTTCTATTTATAAAATAAATATAAATTTAATTGCAGCCTGTTTTTTTTCTATCTTTAAATTAAATAATATATATATATATATATATGTATATATATATACATATTTATGCATTATATGCATGTATATATTTCAGAAAAATGTTATGTTTATATATTAAATATATTTATTTATAATGTTAATTATGTGAATATAAATATTTTCGAATATACTGTATGTATTTGTATATATATATATATATATATCTATATATATATATATATATATACATAATAAATATACACACACATATATTATGCAAACAAAAACTTTTATTTTGTATGCATTTAATCGCGATTAATCATTTGACAGCACTAATAAATATATTTATATTATATATATATATTTATGTTGAATTCTAAAGTATTACTCTTATTGTCCTTTGAAAACTGTTATACAGTCCTCACACTTTGACTTCCGCTGGACGATGATTCACAGCCTCAGTGCTTCGAGGAAGTTCTGATATTTCTTAATATTATCAATCTTAAATTGATTTCACAATTACATTCCCATGACACTCATGATTTCTGCCCGGACTGGTTAGCTCTCCTAAAAGTCCTTGTGCATTTGAGTAAGACTAAGACTACATTAAAAACGGCTGCCAGAATTAAAACCATACGGTTAATTAATAATAATCCTATTGCTAAAATGTCAAGTTTTCATGAACTACTTCGTTTTCTTGGACTAATACTTGACTAAAACTAAATAGGATAAGGTTGACTAAATATGATTAAAAACTAACAAGGACATTTTAACACGGGACTAATATTAAGACTAAAATGAAAATAGCTGGCAATAATGTCTCCTTTTTTTAGAAGAAAATTTGATATGCACTGAGTTTTTATGCATTTATGATTTTTTTTTTAATTTAAAAATCTCATTAAATTACTGACATTTTTTTTTAATGATGATTATTAATTAATTATTAATTAAACATACTGTTGATTTAATTATATGGATTTTTTTTTTTTTTGTTTTTTTTTGGAAAAGTGCTTTATATAATTTGTTTGTTTATTGATGTTATTGTTTTTTTTTTTTTTTTTGGTATTTATTTGATGGTAGTTTGTTTTTTTTTTTATTTGTGTCTCGCTTGTGCCATTTTCAGTTTCACTTAACTAATGTTGTTTTAATCAAATAAAATGAGACTGGAATGATAAAATACTGATTACATTTAAAGGATATGATAAGTATGGCACTGCTAATATATGCATCCTCTTTCTAGGTAAAGCAAACATTACAGCAAAAGAGGCCGTGTCCAGGTGGACGGGTGAGTCTTTTGTGTGCCTCACATCTCAACAAATTCCAAAACCGATGATTGTCTTTGATCTCGTCATGTGATGCATCCATAAAAGATTCTGAAATGTAGGCCACAAGACAATCCTGACAGTCCAGTTTTGTCAGATCGGTCCGGGATGATCTTAGATCTGCACTGTATGCTCTTAAATATTCTAGAACAGAATGTAGTTGTCTTAAGCGTTCATTAGTCCAGTGAAATAAAATCTGTCCCTGCAGCACAAAAGCGGTCTTAAGTCTCTGGGGTATATTTGTAGCAATAGACAAAAATACATTGTATGGGTTAAAATTATAGATTTTTCTTTTATGCCAAAAATCATTAGGATATTAAGTAAAGGTCGTGTTCCAAGAAAATATTATGTAAGTTCCCTATCGTAAATATATCCAAAATTATTTTTTGTTTAGTAATATGCTTAGCTAAGAACTTCATTTGAACAACTTTAAAGATGATTTTCTCAATATTTAGATTTTTTTGCTCCCTCAGATTCCAGATTTTCAAATAGTTGTATCTCGACGAAATATTATCTGATCCTAACTTTTGAAAAATTGACTCTTATGACTGGTTTTGTGGTCCAGGGTCACAAATATATTACGCAGTGTTGTGAAAATACGGCTCTTCCTCATTTACCGTGGATTTACCGTAGTAACACTAACTGCACCATGGTATTATGAGGCAGAAATGTGAGATATTGGTTTCAAATTTTATTATATTATTGATGTAGACATGTATTAAAGGAGTAATGGAGTATAATTACAGTGTTTTTGTGATTAAGCTTTAGTGTTTGTGCATGCAATGTATTTAAACTACTGTTTTTCATATAAATACTATAGAAACCATATAATTACATGATTTTTACCATGATATTGAGGTGCTATGTTTGGTTTTTAACTGTGGTTATCATGATCTAAATGTATGCTACTGTGGAAGATCAACGGTTAATTTAAATAATCAGATTTCACCATATAAAACGAGGCTGTTACAATGTTTACAGATGTTACTGTTTGTGATAATGAGCATAAATGTTGCTAAAAAGCTGCTACTATACTGTCGACTCAAGCTACCGTCAAATGTGCATTTCTAAAAGACGAGAAAATGTCATTTTATTAATACTGAAGCCTCATCAAAGTCAGCAACACAAACCTGATTCATGATTTGAAACAATAATCACTCATTAGAGAACACCGCAGACTTGCTAAATTGGTTTAATGTTCTGTTTACATTTAACAGATCAGATTCCTCCGAGGGTCGAACGCGATGTGCACTAGACACTAGGCAAGTGCTAACACATGCAGGTTTCATTATATATAGATGGGATGCTTTGTATAAGGAGATGATGGTTTACTGTACCTTCCTTGTAAACCAAACCCTCGCACAATTAGATTTAATGCAATGTATGCTTTAGAAGATTGATGAGCCTTTTGAGAAGTCAAGCCTGTTCTCAACAAGTTATCCTAAAGGTTTGGGATCGGAAGTTTCTTCTGCTCATTAAGGCTGCATTTATTTGAGCAAAAATACAGGGAAAATATGTAATATTGTCAAATATTATTATGATGTAAAATAACGTTTTTCTATTTTAATATACATTAAAATATAATTTATTTCTGTGATGCAAAGCTGAATTTCCATCATCATTACTCCAGTCTTCAGAGTCACATGATCTTCAGAAATCATTCTAATATGATGATTTATTACAGCTTTGCTGCTTAATATTTTTTTTAACCTTTTTTCAGGCTTCTTTGATGAATAAAAAGTTATAAAGAAGAGCATTTATTTAAAATATAAATATTTTGTAACAATATACACTACCATTCAAAAGTTTTAGTTTTGTTTTCTTTAAAAAAAAGAAAGAATAAAATTTACTGACCAAATTTTATTCTTTCTTTTTTTTGAAAGAAATTAAAACTATTATTCAGCAAGTATGTGTTAAATTCATAAGAAGTGATAGCAAAGATTTATATTGTTAGAAAAGATTTATATTTTGAATAAATCTGTTCTTTTTAACTTTTTATTTGTCAAAGAATCCTGAAAAAAGTTTCACAGTTTCCAAAAAAATATGTCAACACAACTGTTGATAATTCTGATAATAAATCATCATGTTAGAATGATTTCTGAAGATCATGTGACACTGAAGGATGGAGTAATGATGATGGAAATTCAGCTTTGCATCACAGAAATAAATTATATTTTAAAGTATATTAAAATAGAAGCCATTATTTTATATTGTAATAACATTTTGCAAGATTACTGTTTTTTTCTGTATTTTTGATAAAATAAATGCAGCCCCGATGAGCAGAAGAGACTTCTTTAAAACACATTACAAGCCTTACTGACCCCAAACCCTTGACCCGTAGTGTATATTTAAAAGGACATTTTAAAAAATTTGAGGCGTGAACCATGCTGTTGTCATAGTAATCTATTTATTTATTTATTTTGTTAAATGCTCTCGAAAACCAGAATAAATGCAGAATACATTTTAGTGGTTTCAGAGTGAAAACATGATTTTAAAAAGTTAATAATTTTAGATTAATAGCGTTTCCTTATTTTTTTTAATTACAATTAAAGACGACAAAAAAAAAAGCATAAGGATAGTACACCCAAAAATGAAACCACCTTATCGTGTCAAACCTAAAGCATTTTCATTCATCTTCAAAACTCAAACGTGCCTCTATTGAAAGTCCATTCTTCCAACAGGGTTCTGCGAGTCTTAAAAATACTTAATTTTCACATTTCCAGAAATTAATCTCATAAATCAGAGCAGAAAGTCTTAAAGAATTACACAATCATGGCAATAAATGGTCCCTGCATTGCAAAAATTTAATATCTTTCTCAGTATCTTTGTCTTGTTTTTTTTCCAGCAGAAATATCTAAACATCCTTAAATCAGCATACCTTCACTGCAGATGCAGAATGAAGATATGAAGTCTTGCTTTCTGAGAAATTAAAACACAGATAAATATCTGTCAGTGAGGATTGAAAACTGGTTTTCCCTTTGAATTAAGTTGATTTTTCTGAGCCTACTGACAGACATTCATGTTTTAATCATGCAAAATCTGTTAATTATGCAGAAAACAAGTCTTTATATCTTAATTTTGCTTCTTGAGTAAATGCATCTTGATTTAAGGATGTTCAGAGATTCCCTTTTTTTCTTTTTTTGGTCTAAAATAATAGAGAATTTGTACGGAAAAGTTGTATTTTCAAGCTTTGAAGCATTGCTAATGCAACACATTTACATATTTAGAGACTGTAGTGATGTATTTGATTCAATTCAATTCATTCCATAAATTTTCTTTGCTTAGTAAAAGTCTTAAATTAATCTTCGTAAAACCTGACTAAAACTTTCCACCAACTTGAGAAGTGTAATCCAAATCTGCTGGATTTAATTAATAAATTAGACAATAAAACCACTTTTATAATTACACTGATTCCATGTGTGACTCTACTTGATTTATTTATTTATTATTTTCTATCTGCACAATTAAAAATGGCATTTCTGAGTTAGTTGCACGATGGCTGAGTTGAATAGTATTCATAATTATTATGCATCATGTGTGTTTCACATTCAATTCTTTTCCAGATAATGTTTTTGCAATCAAATCCTGGGCCAAAAAGAAGTTCGGCTTTGAGAACAGCAACTTGGACAAAGCCTTCGGAATCCCTGAGGACTTTGACTACATGAACTGATCAGAGACTCGCCAGATCTCAGGACTGTTTGATCTGTTTTCCCGTGATGCTCTTACAGCAGTTCGTTGTGTTTCGTTATCAGTTCTGCATGTTCGAGACTAAGCTGAGACTTCTTTACGTTGTGAAGAGTCTGCCACTCCCGTTAAATTTTAGCCTCGTCATGTCCAAGGAGAACTTCAAGACCGATTTGTCAGCATTGAAGGGTAAACACTGGTGAAAACGCTCCTGGAGTTAACCCTTGGCTGTCAGAGATGCACTCTGTGTCTCTCAATTCAAGGAATTTAATCACAGGTTAGAGACGCGTGAAATTAATCACCTGTGGGAAAAAAAAGTTGTATGACGAGCATGCATTTGTTTCTGTATGAAGTAGGGATGTGTTATGGATTTGAAGTCACTTCAGATGCTTTATTCTTTGGTAGGCATTGTTCACTATTGATCATTTTTCACCGTGCACATATTTTTGTGTATCTTGTAAATATGAAAAATGGTCAGGAGCTTTGTGTAATATGGTTTAATAAATGTAGTTATCAAGCAAATTGTTTGTGATTAAGCATTTTGTCCTGCCAAATAATTCACTTAAACATTAAAACATACATTTAATTCATTATATATATATATATATATATATATATATATTTATTATTTCCATGTGCATTTCCATTTCTTGTGAGAAATGCCTACATGTACTGAGTTTTTAAGTTTTTAATGTTTTATTTCTTTTTTATATATATAATTTAATATTACATTAAAACATACCTTTAATTCATTTTTTTTAGCAATAGCTTGTTAAAAATAAATAATGCCTGTGTTTGCTGCAACACAGTAATGTTGAGGTACAGTCTTAAAACATTATGATTAGTTCCTAAATAAGTAATCTTTTTTTTATCAATATAGCCATATATATATATATATATATATATATATATATATATTTTTTTTTTTCCTGTGCATTTCCATTTCTTGTAAAAAGTGCCTAAATACATGTACTGAGTTTTTTTTTAAATGATTTTTTTTTGTAGTTTTTAATATATTTTATTTGTTTTTTTATATATATCATTTAATATTTACAAGTTCATTATTTAAAATAAGTTACTAATCAATATTTTAGTACATTTAAATACAAAAATTGTATAATAATTTCTTAATAGATTTTTACAATAACAAAAAAATACAAGATATCTTAAGGGTTTATTTCGATTTCTTTGGGCATATTACAGAAATATGACATTCTTTTATGACCTAAACAGTGTGAGAGTATTATCTCTGCTCATATCCTCCTGAGAACCAGAAAAAAAAGAGTTTTGTGAATTTTTTTTTTTTTTATTATATTGGTTGGAGCATAAGAAACAAATGGAGGAAAAATATTTTTGAAAAAATATATTCATATTTTGTGGCTGTTTTTAACCAAACTTTGTACGAAGATGATTCTCAACTAACACAATGATCTGACATACTATTTTACTTTATGCATTATGTGCTTAAAATGTCCATAAATTGGTATTCCCAATCTATAATGCATCTATAAACTGCATCTAATTTGCATATTAATGTGTTCTTGAGTACTAATGAAACATTTTCATAAGAATATCTCATATGTTGATCTATAATTTCTTGTCGTGTTTCCCAAAAATGCCTGATTAATGTATAACATATGAAATAACATGTATGAAAATTACGCCGTTTCATAACAAAAAGCCATATTCTGATTTGAAATCCCATAACATTTTTCTGAGATGTTTATTTATTTTGAAAATTAGATTTAAATTACAATTACAAGAATATTAGCATATTTCCCTAATAGTGCTAAATTTGATGATTCTGTCAATATCAGTCTTATTTAAAGCGCAAGCAGAGGGAGTGTTTATGATCAAAGCGACGCGACGCGACGCTGCGGTGGTAATTGTCGCGCTGCAGTACGCTCGTGTGCCTCTAGTGGGCGCGTTTTCAGGAGGAGGCGCTGCTACTGAGAGAGAAAGAGAAAGAAGTGAAGCCAGGGCGCTCAGCACAGCCAGCATGGCGAGCCAAAGGGACTCCACACACACTAAAACACGGATTAACGTGCTTCTGCGACTCCTGCAGCTTTTCCTGCCGTACATTCAACACGGAGGAGCTCAGTTTCAAGGTGCGCGACAGATTCGTCTCATTTCTTCAGTGCGCGAGCGAGTGCGAAAATGTCGGAGGAACTGTCGAGGGCTGATTTGACAAGCACTCAAGTGCACTCGTGCTAAAAGGGCACAACTATCACTGTATCTACCCGAACTCTTATCTATTTCACGCGGGTTTTAATCCCTCTGTTTGTATGCATAAGGATTATGTTTTGATTCGAATCTTAAAGAAGACGTTGACGCTTTTTTTGGCCAGTTATTATTGGTTTAGTTCGATTTCCTGTGTCAGTGCAATATGCTACAAGGCTCAGAAAGCTTCATACAGCTGGTATCCAGTGCAGTCTGTGGGAACTAAGCGTCTAGCTGAGAGGACAGCATTAATGCACATCTAAATGTGTTTCCAGATGCGTGCGTTCGGGTTGTTGACACGGTGTGAGCTCGCGACTAAAACAGCCTGTCCGTTTAATTTCACGCCTTTGTCATCCGCTGCTGCACACACACATCAGTTCACGCGTGCATGCATGCCGAGATGAGCCGAGCACTGGTGTTATTTTGGGATTTCCCATGTTTTTGTCAGGGATAGATGTCTGGCGTATGTTGTTGTTGTTGTTGATGATGTGCTCGCATGATTTTTTTTTTCTCTACATGCTCATGCCATTCTTTCCTCTTAGCTCTGACTCAGATGTCCGGTGTGGTTGAAGTTTGGCAGGCTGAGGACGCAGATTTCTTCATGCCATCGCAGGTACGTGAGCTGGTCGAGCACAAAGACGTCACGCACTGGATGTTTGTTTTTAGTGCAGCGCAACTTCACTCTGAGCACGTTTACGCGCGCGACGCGGTGCTGTGTGCAAGAGTGCGAAATCAATCAAAACAAGGCTTTTCTTTGAGTATCATTTAGCATGCATTGATTCATGCAGTTGTTATAAGGGCAGGGCGATTGTTTATTTAGTTTGGTGAAATGTGTGTCCATGTGGAGGTCCTGAGTGGACCTCTGGTCTCTAAACACTCTTTAGTCATTTTGGAGCGGGAATTCTTAAAGGCACATTTCGCTCACAAAGTTCTTCCTGAGTAAATATGTAAACATTCTTAAATCAAGATACATTTACTTAAAGCAGAATGATTTAAGATATGAAGTCTTCTCAACATTGTGTTAGTTTTTGCTTAAAACACACACACACACACACAAAATTGCCAGTGGGGTATAAAAAATAATCTTAATTTAAAGGCAAACAAGATTATTTTTCTTGCACCATTGGCAATTGTTTTTTTATTTTTTTTTTGTTTTAAGCAAAAACTAACAAAATTTTGATATCGTCTATTCGTTTTTGGGTGAACTGTCTCTTTAAAGTGAGTTAGTACCTGCTGTCATGACCTTTGTTTGACCTCATGGAATGTTACATTTAAAGTTTTGTGAAAATTAGTCTAATTACAAGCCTTATGTGAGTTTGAGACCGGTTTATTATAGTTAATAAAAGCTAAAACTATAAACATTTTTTTAACTTGAAATAAAAGTTAACTGAAAGAAAAATTATTATTATTATTATTATTATTATTATTATTATTATTATTATTATTATTATTTAAATAGAAAGCATGTTTAATGCCACATAGAAATATCAATCCAAAATTGAATTATTGCTGACTTATTTAGTCCCTTAAAAAAAATGATAATAACAATAATAATAATTTATTTGATACTTATTTTAACTTATTTTATTTTACTTTTCTTATTCTTATTTAGTTTATTTTGATGTACTAAAATAACTAAAACTAAATCTTAAATAACATTAGACATAATAATAAAAAAAAAGCTACTTTGATTTATATGAAAACTGAAAATATAAAGATGAATTCAAATATTAATAATAGCTAAATGGCACTAGAATAACGCTGGTTTGAGGCCTGCTCTTCAGATTGTTTGCTGTGGTGATGTTAAAATAGTCAGTGGCCTGGGATTGAACATCACTTCAGAAAGTTTAAGGACTCAGTCTTTACTAGAAGATGCTTCCACTCCTCTTAGTTATGGTAATATGATAATTAAACAAAGTGTTGCTATGCAGAGTGATGTATAGGTTAGTAAGATTAAATATTAATTAAGATTAAATATTAACACCTGGCACAGTTAGAAAGGTGTGTTTTTTTTGTGGTAGTGGATGTATTTGTTGATCAGGTTCACGAGACTGATTAAAGGTTGATAAAGAGTTTTGTCATGTTTCCTTTGGGGCAGGAAGCTAAAGCCACACAAACACGCACCGAGATGCTGCTTCACAGACCCATCTTATGTCTTGAGAACGGCCACAATCTAATCAAAGAGGATGGAAAAGTCCATTCATAGTTTTAAAGGGGCTTTGTTTGGTTGGTTGACTCTAGTGGAGGTGTTCAAATGTCATTACGTCAGTCTGTACTAGTGTTCATGTGTAGTAAGCTTGATTTAGGTCACATGGAAATGTCAGACTGAACCATTGCTGACTAACACACACACACACACACACACACACAAAAAGATGAAATGCAGCATGGGAACTGACTGTCCCTCCTCTAAAAACACACCATCAGATCTGAGTAGGTTTGTTTTTTCTAGTCAGCATCAGGGGAATGTTTCAGTGAACTTGCTGTGGTTCATTACATAACTGCGAAGTTACAGTACAGTGAAGTCATACATTTCTTACAGCGTCACTGAATCATTCTGAAGTTTAATCAAATGGTTTATTCCTTCCCCCAGGATCTGTATCAGCTGAATTTTAATGCAATAATATTAATAAAATGTTACAAGATAATAATCTTGTTCTAAAATATGGTAGGGCTGTTTTTGTTTGAGTGTATGTGCTTTATTTTAGTTTTCAAAGAAGTTGTATTTAGATTTAATTATACCTTGACAACACAGCAAAAAAAAAAAAAAAGTAATATCTTGGTATTTTTTTTTGGCTGAAATGCGATATATATCTTGGTATCTCGGGATAAATAAAAAACAAGATCTTAGAATAAGATAAAATAAGATAAAGAAGATCTTTAGCTGAAACCTTGGTTTTTGGCGATTCATTAAATGTATGTCTGTAATGTATGTAAGAGCACATCAGGGAACACTCCTGATGATATACTGAGGTCTTATGAAGAGAAACGATCGGTCTGTGCAAGAAACGAATCATTATTACCTGTGATCCAGAGCCTCAGGCAAACGGTTCACTTTGTGAATGAATCATTCTTGTGAACCGGTTCTTTTTAGTGAACCAGTTGAACCAGTTCATCACATCGGACTGAAGCGACTGAAATGGTTTGCTCAATCAAGTCGTGATTATGTAAACAAACTAGTGAACTGAACCAGTTTATTGAAATGAGCTGTCCAAACGAACCAGTTCACAGAAAAGAATCAGATTTCACCGTTTGCCTGAGGCCGAGGCTCACGGTTTCAGATCTTCTTCACTGTTCAACTGAAGAAAAATTCACTTTTATCTTGGATGGCCTTTAGGTGAGAAAATTAAGTGTTTTTATATTTTTGTGTGAACTGTCCCTTTAAATGAGACGGATGTGGTTTGCGCATACATGAATAAACTTTGAAGAAATAAGTGAAATAAACAATTTGAGGTCAAATGCACAAACAGCTTTCTATTAAAAAACACCAGCCCCATAAATAGACTTTGATTCAGTTGTAGTCAGTATAGATGTCAGGAGTGATTGAGCAGACCTGCAGCATTCCATTTAAAGAGAACCTCCCTCAGCTGATGATGGATGGGTGCCGCAGTCTGAAATCCTGAAAATCTGCAGCGTGTTTTATAGATTGATGAAGACTCTAATTGAAAGCTCTTGTCAGTAGGTCTGCATATTCATCCAAACATTGTCAAATGTGTTCTTAGCAGTCATCTCACACCAAGTGGCCTCTATATGCAATCATTGTACTCCTGGAAGGCTATAGTTAGTTCCTAACCTGTTGTAACAGTGCAGAGACACTCGTCAGGTAATCATGGTTTCTAGGCTCTCTGTAAGATGGATATTTTGGTTAATTTTCTGTATTGTGCTGCAGGCAGTTTATGGAACAGCATGGTTATGTGTGTTGTAACGGCACAGTGTTTCCTTTCACTACTGTTCCATTAAAAACAAGGTCAGGTCAGATCTATTTGGACTCTGAATTTACAGGTTTCTGTTTACAGTTTTGTTTTTATGTGACACTTGCAATGCAGTACTAAATGAAGGAATGAAATGCATGCATTCTTAATTTTTTTAAGCTTTTTTATGTTTACTTTAAAACAAATTGGCGTCATTGTGATTTATTTTTAATGTTTTTTTAAAGAAATTTAAAGAAGTATCAAAAATACAGTAAATACAGAAAAATTCTGAAATATTATTAGAATTTAAAACAGCTGTTTTCTGTGTGAATCTCTGTTAAACTGTAATTTATTTCTGTGATGCGCAGCTGTATTTTCAGCATCATTACTGCAGTCTTCAGTGTCACATGATCTTCAGAAATCATTCTAATATGATGATTTACTACTCAAGAAACATTTAATATTATTATCAATGTTGAAAACAATGCTTAGCCTTATATTTCTTTATTTACTTTATTTATTTTGGAAAACCATGATTCTGTGATTTTTTTTTTTTTTTTGATCACTTGCAAGTTCAAAAGAACATCATTTATTTAAAATGGAAAGCTTTTGTAAATTATAAATGGTTTTTACTGTCACGTTTGAGAAGTGTGATGTCTCTTTGCTAGATAAAATTATATACAAAAAAAGTTATACACTAACTTTTGAACGGTAGTGTAATTCTAAAAAAAAAAAATATTCTAAACTCCATGTACTGTACTTAATGTAATAGTGCTGTTACCAACTGAATATTTTTATTTTTTCTTTCAGGCGGAGGAGCAGCACAGTGATAATGTTCCTCGAGAGGAGAGGTGAGAGTTTCTCTTTAAACCACAATCCCTTTTAGACTTTCCTGGAATATTTGACATTTTTCTTTATTACCATTTATTCAGGTGTGGTTGGTGAAAATATGTTGTTGTAAACCCTTAATTTGTTGTATGTAACATAGTTTACGAAATGATAATGCTCAAAACATGAAACACAAAAAGTTTTACCTTTTTAGTGTCACATATAGGTTTCTGGTGGTCTGTTGTGTACATCACCTAAACATTTATCAGAAAGGGGGGCTGGTTTGTTTCAACAGTGCATGGAAAATTAAGCCTCCTAGCTTTCTGTTTACTCTACATTTGCATTCATGTGACTCACATGACCTAAGATCAACACACGTTGTTTTATTAACTACATTTCAGTGGCAAGATATCAATAAGAGCAGCTTATAAACAAAATTCCAGTGAGTTCTATGGAGAAATATAAATTTAAGCAGAAGCCTTCAAGGCAGAACATGTATATTTCAGAAGAAAAAGAGCAGCATGCAACATGAGATATGAGAGTAGGTGGAGATGCGAAAGAAGTTGCCACACATTGCTGAAGTACAAAGGATTTCAATTTCAAAGTTTTGTACATGTTTTGTCTTGTCTGTTATTGCTGTGGCTTGGCGTAAACACAAAGGTAAAACTTTCTATGCAATTAGGCAAACTGAAAATTAATTTTTGAAATGAAGTAGTGTTTTATCCCATGTATCTACTACATTGTGAATTTTACAGATATCGATAAAGAAAGTTGTAGTGACTGGGAAAAGTTCAGAGATCCAGCCGTGTTAGATTCTTTGGGTCTCTGAAGACCTGACTATGTAATAATTATTGACAAAACATATGCTACAAATCTAAAAGTTAAGTAAGTAAAAGTCTGCCATCATTGTATAAGTGAGGAACTATCAAATCTAACACTAGTGAAGCATGGAGTGCCACAGGGCTTTGTAATAGGTCCGTTTTTTTTTTTTTTTTTTTTTTTTGTAAATGCCCCCTCTAGGAGACACTACACACACCAAAAAACATAATTATCTTTAACCGATATGCTGATAAGCTCTATATTTCCCTCTTTATTGAGCATATAACTTCTGGATATTTTAAAGACGTATACCTCATGTCTGGGAGCAGCAGCATTTGTGGTGAAGGGAACTTTTACGCGTTTCGGTTTAAAGTCCTTTGTCAGGATATACAACTAATATTATTCACCACCCTTAAAAATACTTCTTACTGAGTTCAATGCTTCATAATAAGCAATAGCATGTCAGACATGTACTTGGAAAATGTGTATATTGTAGTTCATGCACAAGTGTATGGTATTTTTTTTTATTTCTCAGAATGCATTTTAGAAATTGCATTTACACCTTGATGTTTCCTTGCAACTTTTTTTTTATGCAATATCCCATTTGCATAAAAATGGATGCAAATATTTGCGTTTCTTTTTTTTATTATTTACTTACTTGGCAATTGACTGTCACTAAAATTGCAGGAGAAGAATGTGTTGGCTTCGTTAATTGGTGAATGCATGAAAAATATGCAGGCTCTGAGCCAAGCCAGTTTTGAGAGGGTTATTGCCACCATTAAACGGTGGAATATTTGTGTATTTGATCATATTCAAAAAAGCATTTGTGGCAGTGCATGCAAATTTTGTTCACATTGGAACTTTTTTTTTTAACGTTCTGTATATTTTCCCCTCTTCGATGTCTTTTTGCCACATCCTCTCATGCTACACATCACCAACTCTGTAGATTTCATTCTGCTATCGGCCCGTAGTAGATGTTTAATAGTTCACATTGTTTTTTCATTGGTTTGACATGACTCGGGCTAACAGCACGCTCTGGTTAAGTCCTAATCAGAGACTATCCCCAAGCACAATGACTGATTTTAACACAGCAGCATCAACAAGACTCACTTCCTGTATCAACTGCAAAGTGCAGTTACATGCATGTTAAACACGCCTTTGTTGAATGTCTATAAAAAACCATTCAGTGCAGGAAATGAATGCTGTGTTTTTTTTTAAATAATTGTTTGGTATCAGACACAATCATGCATTATTTGTTTATTTTATTTAAATCAATTTTATACGGAAACATTGCACTTTTAAATAAAGCTGTGGGTGACCGTGGGCTTCAAAACAAGGAAGCAGAGATGACAGCTTCAATCTGATTGGTCCAAAGTGAGTTTTTGAATGAGAAGTGACCAAATTTGGATAAAATCTCTCAAGCAACCTGTCATACAATAGACACAGTCATACTACTCATGTAGCTATACAATATAATATTTTGTTATGGCTAATAACAATTACATTTGTTTATACAGTATATTTATATTATTTACGTGGGTTTGGATCGCCCTTTTAAACTGTCTTTTCAGGTTTGGCGAAAATGTACGGAATTGCGAGTATTGAAATATAGTTAAACGTTTCTAAATGTGTTAAACAGAGCGGATACTACACACTTTCTTAGCTTTATCAGCATTAGCCAAGATATCTAATAAACATGCCGAATAGTGGATGTGTCAGACTTTGTAAATAATATTTAATTTCCTGTTATGTACGGTTCCTGGAGAGCAACAGAATGCTCATTCTACACATGCATGCGGCACGCTTTTGGTGAATTCGTGGAAGCACCGTTGCAGTCTTTTGCGGGAGAGCGGAACAGCGCCGTTGTGGGTCGTTTCGGGCGCAAGAATAGAGAAGTGAAAGCCAAAATCATGCTTGCGAATTGTAGAACTGTAGACTTTAAAACGCAGTTTCTAAATCTTTTACACCGATCTGTAAAATATGTGCAGTCTAAATGCAGAGGTCATGTGGAGGCTATCTTGTAATGCATAACTCTCTGGAAATTGGCTCATGTGGTTTTAACGTCAGCAGGCATTGAGGCATTATGATAGTATTAATGCAGTGTTAAGCAACATAATGTGCACAGATGGGACAGAAAACAGTGTGCATCCAGGATGCATGTTATTGCGCACCAGTAACAGGACATGGATTGCTTGCATTGAAATAAACACCTGCAATGAACCATATTTATGCATGTTTTCTGGTCCTCTGTTGGAAGTGTGTGTAATACTGCTGGTGTTCAGAGTTTGCTCTCTGAACTTTGGCCTTGTGTTTGTGCGTCTGTTGGCAGGGTGGCTGTGACGCGTCTGACTGTGTTTGGGAGATTAATGACTGTCTGACAGCATGCAGAGCAGAGAATGTGTACGCAGTTGTCTGGGGTCTGGATTTGAGTAGCTTTAGAGTTTTAAAAGTGTTCACGGATGGTTTTATCTGCTTATAAAACACCTTATTCCATATTATTCCAAGCACTTGACTGTTTATAAAGCATTGGAATTGCAACACATTTTATAATTGCATATATATTTTTTTATTATTATTTATTAATTTTTTTCTAGCTTATCTTATCTGAACAGGTCAGAACACCTGAATCTGTCGTCATTGTCAAAACAGAGTAAGAAACAAGACAAACGTTGTCAGATTATAAAACTGATTCATGCATGCTATCTATTTGAGTGTTGTTGTTTTTATTGTTATTATTTTATTATCTAAATGTCTGGATTACATACCAATCTGAGTTGCACTAAATTTGGATTGCGTTATCCGGAAATCTCACGCTGCCAGTAATGCAGTGCATTACAGATTTACAGATTAATACAAAAATGCAGGCAGTTTTGTGAGAATTTCAGGATGTTTAGTCTGGGTTTTTATTTACAGATCATCAGAACATTGTTTTTGGGGAACAGCTCCACATCAGGATTTATAGTTCAGTGAAGTGTAGACATTCTAGTGTAATGTGACCGAATGAAGTACTCTTGCCTAATTGTAGATCCTTCTTGATTGCCTTTATGCTGTTTGTCCACTGTTTAGAACATTTCAGCACTTCCTGCAGTGCTTTCAGGATGTTTCATCATGTTTATCACACAAGTAAAGTCCAGCTCCTGTGGGAATGCTTGTTTTTTTTTTTTATTGTTGTTGCATACAACTTTCATGGTTGGGGCCAGTGATAGGGTTGCCAGGTCAGTGCAAAACCAACCCAGTTGCTATTCAAAACTAGCTCAGTAGTGTTCTAGTTGAATTTGGATATCAAATGTGGTTTGCTTCAACAGAATAAAAGTAGCCCAATTCTGCAGGAAAACCGTGGACTTGGCAACACTGAATCAATGCATTACTTGCCATTTCTTTGAATTTATTAGTTAAATTTACTAGCAATTAGAGTGAAAATTGTGAAAGCCTACACTTTTTATTTTTAAATGATCAATTTAGCTCTCATCTAAGCCTCCTTAAGCAGCAGTTGCGAGTTTGTATCACACAATTATGAGGATGTAGATAAAAAGTTGCATAAATTTTTTATTCAGTGGTGGAAACGGACTTCCATAGTGTTCTTATTATCTTTGCTGAATTTTGGTTAAAATGAGTCCATCAAGACTGACAGCAAAATTCAGGTTTAATGATGAATATAATATAAATTTAAAGATGAATGGTTTTGCTCATGTCTTCAAAAGCTAAACCAACAAACAAAAGAATGCTTAAAAACAATGTCAAGATTTGTTGAATATATTTTTTATAGAAAGATTGGACAAATATGTAACTTAATACAAATATATTTTATACAAATATGGGTTATAGTAACAACAACCATTATAATAACAATAATTATTGTATAATAAAAAATATATTTAAAAAAATATATATATACAGTACAGGTCAAAAGTTTGGAAACATTACTATTTTTAATGTTTTTGAAAGAAGTTTCTTCTGCTCATCAAGCCTGCATTTATTTGATCAAAAATACAGAAAAAATGTAATATTGTGATATATTATTACAACTTAAAATAATAGTTTTTAAATGTATTATACTTTAAATTATCATTTATTTCTGTGATGCAAAGCTGAATTTTTAGGATCATTATCACACGATCCTTTAGAAATCATTCTAATATGATGATTCATTATCAAAGTTGGAAACAGTTCTGCTGGCTTAATATTTTTTCAGAACGTGATACTTTTTTAGGATACTTTGATGAATAAAAAGTAAAAAAAAAAAAAAAAAAAAAGCTATGTTTTTAAAATATAAATATTTTGTAATAACAATATACACTACTGGTCAGTAATTTGGGTTTTTTTCTTTCTTTTTTTTAAATAAAATCAATACTTTTATTCAGCAAGGATGTGTTAAATTGATAAAAAGTGATAGTAAAGAAAATATATTATTAGAATATATATTATTAGAATTTTTTTTTTATTTTGAATAAATGCAGTTCTTTTTAACCTTTTATTCATCAAATATATTAGACAGCAGAACTGTTTCCAACACTCTTAATAAATCAGAATATTAGAATGATTTCTAAATGATCATGTGATAGACTGGATGTTACATGTGACACTGAAGGCTGGAGTAATGATGCTGAAAATTCAGCTTTGCATCACAGGAATACATTTTTTTTTTTTAAGTATATTCAAATAGAAAACTATTATTTTAAGTTGTAATAATATTTCACAATATTACTGTTTTTTCTGTATTTTTGATCAAATAAATGCAGGCTTGATGAGCAGAAGAAACTTCTTTCAAAAACATTAAAAATAGTAATGCTTCCAAACTTTTGACTTGTACTGTATATATATATTTTTTGCCTTTGATCTTAATCTGGACATAACTTTTGGATGCATTTTTAATACATTTTTCCTATGTTTTAATGACTAATATCTGATTAATATACAAAGCAGCAGATTCTTTTCTTTTTTTCTCTGTTTCTTTTGTTTTCACAAACTGCTGAAATGGTTTTCACGTGCTGTCAGTAGAGCTAAAGGTGCATCTACCCCAGAATATTACATTTACAGACGCACCTTGAGCAGTAATGCATAATAAAATACCAGCAGGCGCTCACGTCTGCTCTTCATGGGACAGTGAATACGCAAAAAGATGCTGTTGAAGCATCAAGAGAGGAGTCGACATTTGACTTGCAGAACATCCAAAACAAGAAAGATGGCTAGAAAACACACTGAGGTTCTATTGAAGGATCGAGATTTGAGTTGAAGTTTGTCTTGAAGAAGATGGATGGCTAGAAAACACACTGCTGAATCTTGCTGAGAAATATTCTGAACATGAGCAAAGTCAATGGGGACCAGCAACATTGTTAAAGCTGCAAATGGATCCGCATGCCTCTGACCCTTCATTAAATATTGATTGTTTTGAGATTCTGGAACTGTTACCTTTAAATGGTAAAAAACACAAATTGGTAAAAATACTCTTCTCTGTGTTTGGTTAAAAATATATACAGCACGTTTTTCCAATGTTCTGGGAAGGCATGTTGTGTAATTTCGTCTTTTAAAAGCATCATGGAAAGTTCTTCAAATGTGATTTTCATTAAGACAGATGAAGAATTAAGATCCTACTCATTTCTTTATTTTTCTTTGAGTGTTGGCTCCTCCCCCTGCTCATCACTAGACTCAAGCAGACCATAATATTCACACTGATCTACAGTGAAAATGGCTTTGAAACATTGAAACACAAAGATGAACTCAGATCAGCTACAACGTGTGATTTCTACACTCTTAACCCCTGCATAATTCAAATTACCGACAACTTCCTGTTTCAGCACACACAGGAAATGAGCACTACATTTCAAACGTCAACACTTTTTCTTTCGTGACGGGAAGTGATGATACTGCCAGCAAAGTGTGAGATATAGCGTGAGAAGTGTCTATTATTAGCTGTAAAGGAAAGCTGGATTTTTTTTTTTTTTTTTACTGTAAAGTAAATAACAGTACTAAAAAAAAATGCGGTAACATTTCATACATTTACAGTACATTTTTATACATTTTGAAATAGATCTGACATCTGACATGCACTGTTCAAAAGTTTGGGCACAGTAGAATAATGTTACAAAAAATTTCAATTCAAATAAATGTATCAGTTTCCACAAAATTCATCAGCACTACTGTTTTTAACATTTCTGAAGGATCATGTGACACTGAAGACTAGTTATGATGCTTAAAATTCAGCTTTGATCAGAAATAAATTAAATTTTTTTAGATTTTAAACTGAAAATTTGCTTCACCATGAAAGTCTTTGAGAATTAAAAAATCATATCAAGGAACACAAAATTAATAACCGTGGCTCCTGACGATATATTGAGGTCTTATGAAGCGAAATGATCGGTGTGTGCAAGAAACTGAACATTATTTACATCATTATTACCTGTGATCCAGAGCCTATAGGAAATATGATTCTTTTCCACGAACTGGTTCTTTCGGACAGTTTGATTCAGTTCAACTGTTCGTTTAACATAATCCTGCATTGATGTCACTTATACACAATTATATCATTAAAGCACCCAATAATGTGGATGTTTTACATGTCTGAAGCATATAAAGTGTATAAACTCCTCTTCATCAGCTCACCTTTTTATGTAAACCGCGAGAAACCATAAAAACGCTCATTTGACTCCTTCACTCAAGTGCTCAGTTCAGTGTCTGTTTGCAGGAGCTGGAGCGCTGAATCAGTTCATTCATCAGAGAATCATATACACCACTATTTTTGGCTCATTTCCATTTGCAATGACTGTCAGGCGTCTGAAAGTGAGTTTTGATTGAGTAACTTGTAGATCTGTGCAGCTCGAGACACAAACTGATTCAGATGATTCAATCCGATTTGGTGAACTGATTCAACTAGTTCTCTAAAAAGAACTAGTGATTCATTCACAAAGTGAACCGTTTGCCTGAGGCTCTGGATCACAGGTAATAATGTTGTAAATAATGTTCAGTTTCTTGCACAGACTGATCGTTTCGCTTCATAAGACCTCAATATATCATCAGGAGCCACGGTTATTAATTTTGTGTTCCTTGATGTGCTTTTTTGTATTCTCAAAGACGTGCAGCTGCTATGAATCACCAAGGAGCACGGCTTCAGCTAAAAATCTTCTGTACTGTTCTACTGAAGAAAAACGTCACCTACATCTTGTATGGCCTGAGGATGAGTTCAATAACAGCACATTTTCATTTTTGGGTGAACTGTCCCTTTAAGAGTGGCTTTGTTGTCATTTTTTGACCAAGTCGTAGAATGTTCTGATGGGTTCTAGAGCTGTTCTCCCCATCCGCCGGCTGCTGAACTTTTGAACCCGGTATCAAATCAACCCTGTGTCTTTTTATAAACTCATTCAGTGATAGCTGACAGTGGTTTTCTTGGAAGTCAGTCCATATTTGATGCTTCTCCAGATTCAATTCCCTTTTATGGAGAACTTTGAAAGCTGTTCGTGGCTATAAACATGTTCTCTGAGGCTTTGGCTGATGCTACATTAAAGTGTTGTCGGTTTGTTTCACAAGTTCTTTCCTGGAACTGGATCAGAAGTGATTCATACCTCGGGCTCTCCTCTTTCTGTTGGTAATCACTTATGAAGGCCACTGATATGTGTCTTCATGTCAGAGGTCTGAGCCGTTGAAAGCCTGGACAAGCCACGGACAGTGTTTGGAGAGGAAGGATTCCCCTGCGATTTAACAGATGGTCTGCTCTGGAGCCGCCTAGAGCTCCACTTTTCTCCCATCAATGGGATACATGTAAAATATACATAGTTTGTTTATTATGAGATGTCATGCTAAAGATGTATAGTTTTGCATGGAGTAAAACAATAAAAAGATAGCAGGGGTTTTGGGAATTAATTAATGAACAAGTGAGTATTCGTGTAAATTTCAGCTGGTTGCAGTAAAATGAACTTATTTATTTTCAGTATGTCGGTAATGTTCTGTTTTCAATCCTGTATGTGCAATTTTACTTCAGTTCACATTTACAGAATCTTTTGATTCTCTTCTCTTCATTTTGTTTCGATTTGATTAGATTCAAAATAATTTGTGTAATTCATCTTTTTGAAGGATTCTTTAAAAGAACCAACTCAGAAGAGTCATTCGTTTCGGGAATCGGACTATACTTCTTGTGTAGTGTGTGTTTGATTCATTAAAAAGAATCGGCTCATATGAACCAACTCAGGAGAGTCATTCGTTTCGGGAATCGGACTCTACTGCTTGTATAGTGTGTGTTTGATTCATTAAAAAGAATCGGCTCATATGAACCAACTCAGAAGAGTCATTCGTTTCGGGAATCGGACTATATTGCTTGTGTAGTGTGTGTTTGATTCATTAAAAAGAATCGGCTCATATGAACCAACTCAGAAGAGTCATTCGTTTCGGGAATCGGACTCTACTGCTTGTATAGTGTGTGTTTGATTCATTAAAAAGAATCGGCTCATATGAACCAACTCAGAAGAGTCATTCGTTTCGGGAATCGGACTCTACTGCTTGTGTAGCGTGTGTTTGATTCATTAAAAAGAATCGGCTCATATGAACCAACTCAGAAGAGTCATTCGTTTCGGGAATCGGACTATACTTCTTGTGTAGTGTGTGTTTGATTCATTAAAAAGAATCGGCTCATATGAACCAACTCAGAAGAGTCATTCGTTTCGGGAATCGGACTTTATTGCTTGTGTAGTGTGTGTTTGATTCATTAAAAAGAATCGGCTCATATGAACCAACTCAGGAGAGTCATTCGTTTCGGGAATCGGACTATACTGCTTGTGTAGTGTGTTTTTGATTCATTTAAAAGAATCTGCTCATATGAATCATTTGTTTGTGAATCACACTACACTGGATTTAATTTTGTTTTTGTGTGCAGCCCATGAGGACAACTTAATAAAAAATATTTCCTTGCCATTATTTTACAGAAAATAGTCTTATATTGCATTATGTTCAAATTTTTATATATTTTATAACAATAGAAGTATAGTATCTCTTTTTATGAATTTAACACATACTTTCTGAATAAAATGATTAATTTCTTTCAACAACAAAAAAAAGCAAGAAAAATTAAAAAAAAAAAAATTTTTTCGAATAAGTGCTGTTCTTTCTGAAAAAAAAAAAGTAACACAGGTTCTAAAAAAATATATCAAGCATTGGCAACAAAACGGTTTCCAACATTGATAATAAATCATCATATTAAAATGATTTCTGAAGATCATGTGACACTGAAGACTGGAGTAATGATGCTGAAAATACAGCTGCACATCACAGAAATAAATTACAGTTTAACAGAGATTCACAGAGAAAACAGCTACTTGAGATTGAAATAATATTTCACAAATTGTACTGTTTTTAATGTATTTTTGGGTCTGTTAATGCAGCCTTGATGAGCAGAAGAGACATTTTTAAAAGCATTAACTGATCCCAGACAGCAGTGTACATCGCAATTCATCTGAAAATGAATTTTTACCCAGCTTTTTTTATTTCTCTGAACACAAGGTCATGATTATCAGCACCCAAAAAGTCCAAAACTCATTCATCTCAACAACAACAACAACAACAACAACAAAAAACTTCTCAGAATAACTTCATAGACCTTTTTGTTCACACTCTTCACCTGCTTTTTCAGAGAAACATGCCGTTTATTAAATATCAGTATCAGAAGGAGTATAAACAGAGGTGTTTATAATTTGGTCTGCTTTGCCCTGCTGCCCACTTTAACTTCCTGTTGTTTTTAGTTTCCTGTCACCCTTTTGCACACTTGTTGTGTTGCAAGCCTATATTATGATTCTCTGGTGCTTGCTACATGGTTTTGGTGTCTTAATTGTGCAACCTTACTCATTGCTTAGTTTTTCATTTCATAACCGATGGAAGCTCACGTATCTTCTCAGTCCTTCTCGAATGTTCACACTGAATCACATGATATTCTCTTGTATCATAAGTGTAGTATGCAGGCATGCGTCTCTCAGGAGGAGTGAAGTCATTCGCTGAGACTGCCAACAAACTCACTCTGTGTGTGGTTTACTAACATTCGTGCATGTGAAGCGATGACACTGTGTGATAAAGTCGGTTCCCTTTTTGCCTTTTCGAACCAGTAAAATGTTGTCTCAGGGCAAAGTCCGGGCACAGAACACCAGAATTAGTTCTTAACACTGATTTAAATCAGGATTTCGCATCATGAGATCATCAAATGGGGCTTAAAGTGCTTGGTTGCATAGTACTGCTCACTAGGGCTATGCACAAATAGTCAAATTATTATTTAAAAAATAAAAACAATATTCGAATTTTACTGCATGTTGCATTGCGGGCCGTAAATGCAGACAATCCATGATAAATCCTAAGTATGCGAACTTTAGAAAAGTTTAGATGGTATCATCTTGTCTCTGTATAATGCATATTAAAGTTCATAAGTGCAGCCCTGCTTTGTTTACAGCGGTAACCAAGGAAACGCTTAAAAGTGCCACCTGCTGGCAGAGAGTGCATCTGCGTCTCGTTCAGCTCGTCTGCTGTTTCTGTTTCGTGCAGATATTTTTATGTATAGTTTCACAAACCTGAAGTCAAACCATTCTGTTTTTGCTTCATATTTCGAAATTATACAATCTAATTTAGATTAAAAACTGCTCATGTTGCATGTATGCAGCATCTGTCTTTACATTTACATTATATTTGCATTTTGTTATTTAGCAGACCATTTTATCCAAAGCGACTTAGAAGCAATCAAAAGAGCAATAATATGCAAGTGCTATATTAGTATATTATAATAGTGTTATATTTCAATTTCAAGAAACGTGCAGCATTTTGTCCAAACAATAATAAAAGGACACATTTAATTTTATAATTTGTCTTAAATCTGATTTTGTTAAAAAAAATTGTGAATCGAATCGTGAGTTGAGTGAATCGTTACATCCCTAATCATTACATCAAGTAATATATTTCTGTCACAGTTTATTCAAGTTAAACCGAACTTTTATTTTGACGGGTTGCTATGACGACCTTTAAGTTTCTGTTTGTATATAATATGATGATATTTTTTGTTTGCACACATTTTCAACTAAAAGAAAACCTTGATATATTGTAACGTTGTTGTGTTTAATGCCTAATCATAAGCTTGTTCAGAAATGGTGACAAAAGCCTGATTATTAAAAATAACGTCTTTCTCATTAAACGTCATATTCGAATATTTGTTTTTTTACGAGCCTAAATATTCGAATGCAATATTTAAAAAAAAAAAAAAAAGCACAGTATGTACTATTATGGGGCAACATATCGTCATAATGTTTTGATTTGCATGCATTGCTTTCCCAGAGGGCAACACTTAAACCTTTCTGGCAGTTTTGATTCTCAGTGTTTTTCATGTAAAAAGCATTAGTGTGCTTGACCTGCTCATTTATTTCTCTCTTCTCTCCTCAGCTCCTCGTTTTATGTGCAGGAGAGTCGGAGACCGCTCCAGTTTCAGCCGGCCACGCTGGACTTCGGACAACAGTAAGTGTTTTATATTTTATACATTTTACCCTCAATAGCAGCAAAAACAATAACATGCATGTTTTTTTTTTTAAGTGTGTATAAATGATCTACTAGGCTTATAAAAGTGTAACTTATTTTCAGAACATACTAATATAAAATGTTATTTCTATTAAAAAAAAAAAAAGTTTTTAAAGGTTTCTAAAGCATGTTGATATTAAACCCTTCAAAGAAAGTCAGAGGCATGTAATTTCATGAATGCTCTTGAGAGGCATTTCTTCACTTAAATACTTAAATTCACTTTTCACCAGGACATAGTTTACATGTAACTGTTATAATCTGAACATTTCAGTTTTGCAGAAGGCTCGTCTTAACATGAAGTGTGTGTTTAAACACTCGTGCTGTTGTCAAACTTGAAATACGACGTAAGAGCGTGTGCACACAAGTCGATTATAAGTAGTGTAACAGAAAAGGGTGTGCAGTCTTTATAAGTGTGATCATGGCCAGGGTTTGAAAAATAGGTCTGTGGTGGGGTTAAGAATTGTGCTATAATAACCCATCTCATTATATACACTAAACACTTTAAAAGACAGACGTGTAGATGTGTGTGAAAGATGTTTCATTGAACACTGATAAATTATACCATATCAAAATACTGTACTATAGGTTCGGGGTGGATCTTTTTATCAGTTGGTTATTATTTATGCAACAATACTTATTACTCTTAGCATATAGTTTGCATTAAT
>NC_056572.1:2710088-2712588 GCF_018340385.1 Cyprinus carpio
GAAACTGTAAATATCCACAACCCCAGCCCGGAGCTCCCAGTCTCTCTGCTCTCTGTGTTTACATCCAGCAGACATTTTCACATGCCTTCCTTCCACAGAAGGGTAAGGATGACCCCATTCCCCATTCACTCTCTCTCTCTCTCTCTCTCTCTCTCTCTCTCTCTCTTTCTCTCTCTCTCGCTCTATCTCTCTCTCTCTCTCTCTTTTTTTTTTCTCTCTGTCTCTTTTTTTTTTTGTCTGTCTCTCTCTCTCTATCTCTCTCTCTCTCTGTCTCTCTCTCGCTCTCTCGCGCTCGTACTGTCCCGTACCTCACTCTCTCTCTCTCTCTCTCTCTCTCTCTCTCTCTCATTCTCCCATATAAAAGTATTCTTGCTCAGAGAGTGTTTTATTTTGCGTTGCAGGTGATCCCACCCAGAGGGAGAACATCTTTTAAAATAATTTTCCTCCCCACAGTGGAGGGCAATGAAGAAATCACTTTATTTATTAACACATCAACCCATGGGCTGATATCATACCAGGTAAGTTTAATATTACACAGTCACTTTTGCACTTTGTATTACTGAGGGGCATTCTTATGGGCACATGTGGGAGAGATTCATGCTTTCAGGAGGTTTATTTATTTATCCTGGCAGCGGTGCAGAAGCATAAAGTCACTGTTAAATGCTATTCCCACACCAGTGCGTGTAGATCACAGATTACTGACAAACTGTAGTCTGTTACTGATTCCAAATTAACAGAACAAAACAAAACGCTTCAATTCTTTATCAAGTAAGGAGGCTGCATTTATTTGATCAGAAATGCAGTAAAAAATTTAAAATATTATTACAATTTAAAACAGCGGTTTCTTTGTGTGAATAGTAGTGAAATGTAATTTATTTCTGTGATGTGCAGCTGTATTTTCAGCATCATTACTCCAGTCTTCAGTGTCACATGATCTTCAGAAATCATTCTAATATGATGATTTACTGCTCAAGAAACATTTCTGATTATTATCAGTGTTGAAAACAGTTGTGCTGCACAATATTTTTGTGGAAATCGTGATACACTTTATTTTTCAGGATTCACAGAAGTTCAGCATTTATTTGAATTTATTTGAAATTGAAATTTTTGATCCGTTCTGGAACAGTTAGCTATTGATGAGAGTACAGTGTTCGATCCAGGGGACCAAAGTTTGCTCACATACGACAAATTTTTAAATGTTTCCTTTTGAAAGTGAAGTAAATGAGAAAATGCAACATTATAACAATGTACTTCCTGTTTTTGGAACAAAGCACACGATTACGTGTCACAAAAGTTACCCTAGCTCAATTTAAATTTCTCTGCAAAACTAACTTCAAGCATTTAAGTATAAAATAATAAATAAATAAGTATAAAACATTTTATTAAAAGATTTGGCAAAACTAACTTCAAGCATTTAAGTATAAATTATTCTTATATCGTGAAATGAGTTTTGTTTCTCTCTCTCTCTCTCTCTCTCTCTCTCTCTCTCTCTCTCTCTCTCTCTCTCTCAGGTTTTTGGGGTCGGTGTCCATGGGGGGTCAGTCAAGGACGTCCATAGAAAAGACAGCGTTCTGTTATTCCCCCACATACAGAGCATTAATCTAACACAAACTCAGGTATGCGGCATGCGTGTGTATCTGCTTTTTGCTTGCTGTGGTGTGCTTAAACACGCAGATGTTTACTATCCTTTGTGCTGGATGACACATGAGGTCCAGCGACAGCTGAGTGCTGCTGTCTCCAATTACTGTCATAGCCATTAACACACACACACACTCATGCAATCCCACATGACTAAAGTCTTGTTCCTGTTGATCTTTTTCCTGCAGCCTGCACAGAGAGCACGAATTACTGCATTAGGGGCCATTCACACTCGACGCATTTTTTGCATTTGTGTGTGTTTTTCCATTACCCTGCATCTTGCATTTTAAATGGTCTTTTTCTTTTGCTCCTGCAGGAAGATGCTTCTAATATAACAATTTTAGGTCTGCTGCTTGATTGCAGTTTACCAAAAATGTTCTACGGTCAGCCCCAGGTAAAGAATGTTACATGAGTTAAATGTAACTCATTCATTACAAATATTGGTCTCCCTTTGCCCTCCAGTTTCAGGCCTGATCACACAGAGACTAATATTCGGTGCGATAAACATTAATTTGAATGCATCTGCACAGACTGACACAAACATTTGCATGCTTTAAATGCAAATTTAGATTTTTTTTTTAATGGGGTTGTGTTCGCATTTCTGAAGAAAACTGGCCACGTGCTTTTCTGCAATATGAAAAAATACAGGAATTTTTAACAGATAACTTGAATTGCTTTATTTGGAGGCAATGAATCCTTTTAGAGGGTGATTTTGTGAGAAGTGCATCTGCCTAGAAAATTAAAAATTATTGTTTTAAAAGGTAAAAAAAATATTTTTACTTGTGCTTTCAAAAATTTCACTACCTCTTCCACAGTAAGTAAATAAAATAGAAAAAAATTAAATAAATATAAATAAAATAAT